>NW_028318886.1:3000000-3190833 GCF_062004578.1 Staurois parvus
TCTAACCTCTTCTGAGTGTTTTAAAAAAAAAAAAAGGGGGGGGGGTGGAGATTGGTAATTATTGTGTACTGATTATGTTTTAGATCCGGGAAGGTTAAATTGCTATGTCTTACAGTTAGAATCTAGATAAACTTCAAAAAATACTGTTGAAACAGAATCTAGATCAATGTAGGGTTGATTTAATGTTAGAGAGAATTTTTTTATGTCTGGGGCATGGATGCACATTTTTGTGTATTTCTTTAGCACTGAAAGTTGTACACCAAAATATCCTGCACTGGTTCCTGATCCTGTTGGCGGAAAATAGCACACACCGGTCTGTAGTACCATTCAATTTGTGGTATTAGACATAAAAATGTAGTGCCAGTTATAACTATTTTCTTGCTGCAGAAACATTGAACCATCAAATGATTGCTGTATTGAGGGTAACCAGTCCTCAGGTGACTCACAAATCTTTCACTGTCAGAATTGGTGGCTATCACCTGTAGAAGATCATGGAAACTAATACTATATACACTGCTAAAAAAATGAAATGAACACTTTTTTTAATCAGAGTGTAGCATCAAGTCAGTTAAACTCCTGGGATATTGATCTGGTCAGTTAAGTAGCAGAGGGGGTTGTTAATCGGTTTCATCTGCTTTGGTGTTAATGAAATTAACAGGTGCACTAGATGGGCAACAATGAGACGACCCCTAAAACCGGAATGGTTTTAGAGGTGGAGGCCACTGACTTTTTTTTTCCCTACTCATCTTTTCTGACTGTTTTTCGCTTGTTTTGCATTTGGCTAGGGTCAGTGTCACTACTGGTAGCATGAGGCGATACCTGGACCCTACAGAGGTTGCACAGGCAGTCCAACTCCTCCAGGATGGCACATCAATACGTGCCATTTCCAGAATGTTTGCTGTGTCACCCAGCACAGTCTCAAGAGCATGGAGGAGATGCCAGGAGACAGGCAGTTACTCTAGGAGAGCTGGACAGGCCCGTGGAGGGTCTTTAACCCATCAGCAAGACCATTTGTGCAAGGAGGAACCAGATGAGCACTGCCAGAGTCCTACAAAATGACCTCCAGCAGGCCACTGGGGTGAATGACTCTGACCAAAAAATCAGAAACAGACTTCATGAGGGTTGCCTGAGGGCCCAACGTCCTCTAGTGGGCCCTGTGCTCACTGCCTGGCACCATAGAGCTTGACTGGCATTTGCCATTGAACACCAGAAATGGCAGGTCCACCAATGGCACCCTGTCCTTTTCACAGATAAGAGAATGTTCACCCTGAGCACGTGACAGACGTGAGTCTGGAGAAGCTGTGGAGAACGTTATACTGCCTGTAACATTGTTCAACATGACCGTTTTGGTGGTGGGTCAGTGATGCTCTGGGGAAGCATATCTATGGAGGGACGCACAGACCTCTACAGGCTAGACAATGGCACCCTGACTGCCATTATGTATCAGGATGAAATCCTTGGACCCATTGTCAGACCCTACGCTGATGCAGTGGGTCCTGGGTTCCTCCTAGAACACGACAATGCCCGGCCTCATGTGGTGAGAGTATGCAGGCAGTTCCTGGAGGATGAAGGAATTGATACCATTGAATGGCCCCCACGCTCGCCTGACCTAAATTCAGTGGAACACTTTTTGGGTTATCATGTTTCGGTCCATCCGATGTTGCCAGGTTGCACTTCAGACTGTCCAGGAGCTCAGTGATGCCCTGGTCCAGATCTGGGAGGAAATACCCCAGGACACCATCCATCGTCTCATTACGAGCATGCCTGACATTGCCAGGCATGCATACAAGCACGTGGAGGCCATACATACTACGGAGTACCATTTTGAGTTGCTGCAATGAAATTTCAGCAAAATAGACTAGCCTGCTGCATCATTTTTTCACTTTGATTTTTGGGGTGTTTTTGAATTCAGTCCTCTGTAGGTTGATCCTTTTCATTTCCATCAAACGATGGGGCATCATTACGTTCCTAACACATTACCCAGTCCATATCAGTAAGACATCCAGCATGATATTTTTCCCCATTGAGATCTGATGTGTTTTCAAAGTGTTCCTTTCATTTTTTGAGCAGTGTATTAAGATTATTATTAATAATGAGCAGATGTTTGCCCTCCTCCCTCCCCCTTGGATGCCAGTGCACACTAAGCCAGTCCTGGGCCCGCAGGCGGGCAAGCACAGCCCGGGGCACTTGGCGGGTGGGGGGAGGAGCTTCACACTGGGCGGGGGGGGTACTGAGGCTGGCTGGGTGGAAGCAATCAAATGCTTCCACCTGACAGGGCTAAAGGATAAAAATAATCTACCTGCCTGGAAACTACATGTCCCAGGTGTTTGGGTGATACAAATTCAACATCCCATGTATGTATGTATGTATAAAATAAAGTGTGTACATTTTCCCTCCTATTTCACACCTTTTTGTCTCTAATCTCACTTCTTCTTGCAGGCTAGGTGTAAGGGTAGTCCGCCACATGAAAAGGCTGCTGCGTGTCATAGTTGGTTATCTGGAGGTCTATGATGGACCAGAAGAAACTGTCCGGCTATGTATCCTGGATACCTTACAGGGGACCATCAAGTATGCATGGCCTAGGTGAGCTTATTGATGAGCTTGGCACCCTTTCAGAAAAACAAATAAAACCCTGCAAGGCAATGGCACAATGTATACATATCTCTAGTATGCTTTAGAACGAAGCCCTCAGTGGTGCACTGTTACTGCTGACAGGGCTTCCATCTTCCCCTGGTCTTCCTTCGGGGTTTACTGGCTCCAGTTCTTTGTTGAATGATGACACCACTCCCACACTGGAGTCACGGTTTATGGCACAGAGCTCTGAAGGGACGGTATATCCATGCATGCACTAGTGACATCACTGACTGCAGTGTGAATATCTCCTAAACACAGCATGTTTAGGAGATAATCACCCTATCTACAGGTAAGCCATATAATAGGCTTTTCTGTAGGTACAAGTTCAAAAGTGGTGTTTACTACAAAGCTGCTTCCCAGATTAAGGTGCCTACAGATCATTCACCCTAACTGGCAAGTTACATTCAGACTAGGGAATCTTCAAATGTTGGCAGGGCCCTCTCACCCTGGCTGATGGGGAAGGCTTGGGGAAAGGAGGGTGTTAATTGGTCAGGTTGAATTTTCTTTGCTTGTCTATTGTTCCCATTGAGCCATCTGGTTCCTGCAGCACACCCCCTGCTTCCCTCATAGGCACATACAAGCAGGTTATGGCACTGCAAATTTCATATTTGTAGGTGATATTTATTGAAAATTTTTAAAACCATCTAATGTCCTTAGGAAGCTTACAGCTTATCTCTGGTCTGCATTTAAAAAAAATGAAATGTGCGTATATATGAGCTATAATAGGAGTTTAGTCTAGAAGCATTCTTACCTTACTCCATGTTCCCGTGACAGCCAGAGGTCTGGTCTCCTCTCTCACCCCAGAATGTGAACAACCCTCAATATCATAATGCAGAACCAGCAGTGGTTTTTTATAATACAATATTCAATTTCTCTACAAAGTGGCCTTTTGCTTTCATCTTTCAATAACACACCCTTGTTTGTTTCCTAGAATCCCACCCAGAATACCACTGCTAGTGAAGGCACTACTGAAACTGATGTATGATGTCTCCGCTGACCCAGCCCAGCATTCTGAGCCAGTTCGGGAAGCTTTACTGCACAGTGCCACAGAGTGTCTGGTGCTTCTAGACTGTTGTTCCAACGGACAAGTCAAGGTGAGCTGGCAGACTACACATAGTTATGTCGTAAAGCTGGCTAAAAATAGAAACAGAAAAATTACGTCAAAAAAAGAACCGAGTGGTCCATCGTCATCCTTTTTTTTTTTTTTTTTTTTTTTTTTTTCTTTTTTTTCTCGTTAATGTTTTTGAGTATAGATCTATGTATGTCCCAAGCATGTTTGAAGCCATTTACTGTTGACTGGCTCACTACTTCTGATGGAAGTTTATTGCAAGCATCAACTACCCTTTCAGTAAAAAACTTTCTAAGATTAGTTTGGAACGTTCCTCTAGTTAGTTTGAGGTCCTGTCCCCGTGTTCTTGATCTTGGTTTTATATTGAAAATACTGCCCTCCTGAATGTTATTTACCCCCTTGATATATTTAAAGATTTCAATCATGTCTCCTCTTTCCCTTCTTTCCTCCAGACTACGTATTTGGTTCCTGAAGTTGCTCTTGATATGTTTTATCCCCCAGACCTTTTACTATTTTTGTTGAATAAGGAAAACTCTCAGAAGGGGAGCAATAGTTTTTATCCAGCCAAAACCCTTTTTTTTTTTTTTTTTTTCTAATTTTGAATAAAGTGGGTAAGGTTTATAAACTTCCACTGGATAATTAATCTGCGACTAAGACTATATCCAGTGTTGGGACAATGTCATCTGGCAGCCAAAACAAGGATTCCAACACACTCCCTGTTAAAAATTCACCCACCGACCCCTAAATTGTGACTGACGAGAGAAGGAGAGCAGTGAGAAATCTTGTGTTTTTTGAGCTGCAAAGTAAATTCTCACACACATGTACACACACAAAAAAAAATTTAGTGTGCGGCTTAAGATTTTAAAATTTTTTCTGGGCTGACTTTTTAACTACTCCTGTTTACTTAAAAAACATAGTAACCACTGTCTGGATTGTGGATCATAATGTGTATGGTTTTTATTTATTTTCCCCCATTTTCTGCAGACTGCACTGGAAGGAGTCAACACGATTTGTAAGGATCATGACATGGAGAAGTACATTAACAGAGTGCTACAGGATGCACACCAGTGACAAAAATAAACTTGGACTGATATTCTATTTTTTAAATACATGATTTCTTTATTGTCCTGTCAGTTGATTTTTTTTTTTTTTTCTTTCAAACCAAAATATTTGACACTTTGTAGTCACTGTCCCTAAAAATGGATTGTATTGTCACTTGTCATAGAATCACAGATGTAAGCACTAGTGACCTATTCCATTTCATAGCAATCTAAAGGTCTTCCTATCACTTGTCTCCTGAGAGCATGGACATTTTTTTTTCCCTCATTGCTTTTACTGGGAACACCGAGCTACATCTGGGTTATTAACATGCCTATAGGAGGTTGGATATGAAAACGTTGCTACTTTGTGTTAATCTCATGCATTAGGCACAGCATTTTCAGTCTATACAGCAAGCAGTGAAAGGACAAAGCTTGACTGGAACAACAAGAGTAGAAGGGGGGGCTAGAAACATTGGCAAGATCTGTGTCTTTCAGCAAATCAATAGCTAAATTCCAGGAACATTAGTAAATACAACATTGAAATAGATATTGGAGCTGTTTATGTGAAATGGTGTTTATATATCTGTACATCCAATTTTGTGATTTTGTTTTTTTTTTTTTTTTTTTTTTTTCACAGCAAGTCAGCTTTTTTCTGTTGTAGTTTAGTAACACAGACCCCTCCCTATAACTTTTCTGTGACTGGACAGTGTAAGATCAGCAGCACATTGATGAGATTATCTTTTGCTCTCCCCTCCTGCCAGCACAGGAATAGCGGGGGGACATTTCATTGGCTGCTAGCGCTGCCTCTCCCTCTATCAGTCTCAGTGCTGCTGTACGTTGGAAAAGTAGGCTGAAATCATGTCAAATTCAATAGACACAAGTTGCACTGAAACAAGAACTCCAGCCTTATGCCCTAGAACA
This sequence comes from Staurois parvus, assembly GCF_062004578.1. Lineage (NCBI taxonomy): Eukaryota > Metazoa > Chordata > Amphibia > Anura > Ranidae > Staurois > Staurois parvus. The sequence continues at coordinate 3,005,665 of NW_028318886.1, forward strand.
CACAATGAGAAAATAGGATGAAAAACAGCTCTTGGAGAAATCGGCTGATATCTGATCATTCGTACACCGCTTTTGAAAGACTATTATGACAGTTCATGAGAAATTATGCAAGCATGAAAATGTTTCTCGTACAATACCATAATAAACTATTTTTGTTTAATCTGTACAGTATTTGTCTGAAAAAATTGAGTAACCAAAACTGTGCATGCTTAGAAACGAAAGAATACATTACAGTACAATGCATTACATCACTTCCAAAGTTGTATTCTGTCATACCAGAACTTTCATAACTTTAGTAACCTCTTCATTTTCGATATGAGACTAACATGCAAAAAACAGACAATTATTTGTTCAATAATTTCATTGTGTGTGTGAGGCTTTAGCTGTTTCTCTTCCATTTGCTTCTCCCTCTGGTGTTTGGTGGAAAACTATACAGTGGGTATAGAAAAGAATTTCCCCTTTAAAATAATCACACTTTGTTGCTTTGCAGCCTGAAATGCAGACAAACACCATTTTTGTTTTATCCAGCTGTATTTACTCAATTTAGTGCAATTTATAACATCCAAGTGAAAGATATAACACCAATATGTCAGAAAAAAAAATGTAGACAAATCAAAAACAGAATCGTTGAGTTGGAAAAAAAGTTCACCCCCCTCCTAAAAATGACTTGTAAACTCAATCAGGTGTAGCCAATCATGTTCTCAATGCCACACAAAGCCATTTGACTTTCAGTTGTGATCAGCTGTGGTCATTTTGATTAGCTCAGCATGAAAAGAGCTTTCCTGGATAGTGCAACTGAAGCAAACAAATAACTACGGCTACGTTCACACTAGCCTTGTGTGCAGGCGGCAGAGAGGCGTTTGGGAAGCGTTTTTACCGCTTCCCAAACGCCTCTGCCAATTCTGCACATTACAGCACATGGTGCTGTTCTAACAGGAGCGTTTGCGTCGCGTCGCGGCAAAACGGATGCCTCTGGTCGAGTCAGGAGGCTTTGAAGCCTCCTATTCTCGTCTATGGTGCCGCTCCGCAAATGCCCGGCCGGCGTTTGCGGTGCGGTTGCGGGGCGTTTGCGGAGCGGTAACACCACTCAAATGCATTATAGGCGTTTGTGGGGCGTTATTAACGCTCGGCAAACGCCTAGCAACTGCCGCTAAACCGCGCATGCGGCGTTTGCGGAGCGTTTGCCGAGCGTTAAAAACGCTCCGCAAACACCGGACCAACGCTTGCCAAACGCTATAGGGGCGTTTGGCAAGCGTTGGCAAAACAGCCTAGTGTGAACGAGCCCTACGGGTGGCAAAGCGCTGTCAAAAGATCACTGGGATAAGGTTTTGGAAAGACACAAGTCAGGAGATGGATATAAAAAAAAATTCAAAGGCTTTATTAATGCCTAGAAGCACAGAGAAGTCTGTTATTAAGAAGTGGAAAGTATTTGGTACAACACAGACCAACCCTGGATCAGAACTTCACTCCAAACTGGATAAAAGAGCCAGGAAGAAACTGTTTAGAGAGCCTTATAGCAACTCTAAAGCAGTTGCAGGAATTTATGATAGAGTGGTCATTGTGTGCATGTGACAACAATATCACACATTCTTCACAGTTATGACTTGTATTGGAGGGTTGCAAGAAAAACCTACTCAAGAAAGGCCATATGCAGTCACGACTGAGCTTGGCCAAAACTCACCTAAAAGATTCTGAGGCCACATGGAAAATGGTGTTCTGGTCAGATGAGACGAAAATTTAATTATTTGACCAACACTAAACAATATGGTGGAAATCCAATACAGCTCACCATCCAAATAACAGCATTCCTACAATAAAGCATGGAGGTGGTAATATCCTGTTATGGGGGGGGGGGGGTTCTCGGCAGCAGGGACTGGAGCACTTGTCAGGATAGAAGGAAAAATGGATGGGGCAAAATACTGTCAAATTCTTGAGGAAAATCTGCCCTCTGCCAGAAAGTTGTCAGTGGGAAAAAGGTTTACCTTTTAACATTGACGCAAAACACACAACAAAAATGACCACACAGTGGTTGGAGGAGAAAAAGGTGAATGTCCTTGCATGGCCTAGTCAGTTCAGACGTAAACACCATTGAAAATCTGTGAAATGACTTGAAGACTGCAGTTTAACTGAACTTGAGCAGTTCTGCAGAGTGGGCAAATATTGCAAAGTCTAGATGTGTAAAGTTAGTAGAGACATACCTCAACAGATTAAAGGCTGGAATTAAAGCAAAAGGTGGGTCAACAAAATACTGACACAAGGGGGTGATCCTTTTTCCAACTTGGTGATTCTGTGTTTTAACTTTATTTTTTTTTCTGACATGTTGGTGTTCTAACTTTCACTTGGATGGTATAAGTAGCACTGAATGAATACAGCTGGATAAAACAAAAACTTTGCCTGTCTTCATTTCAGGCTGAAAAGCAAAGTGTGATCATTTTAAAGATGGGTAAATCTTTCCTATACTCACTGTAGTTCTATCCTTTCTTCCCCTTCATGCTGTATGTCTGAATTTTCATTTAACTACTTCACAACCATGCTATAGCCAAATGATGGCTACGGCGTGTTTGTCCAGTTCTGGGAGGACCTCATATGACATCCCCCTAGAATGCACCCTCCTGCGCACCCGCAGCAACGTCCACCCGGTGCTGTGTCCTACGGACACATCTGCTTACATGATGAGGAAAAAGGCCAATCAGAGCAGACTTTCACCACGTGATCAGCTGTGTCCAATGACACAGCAGATTACTAAGTAAATACAGTTGCTGGTTATCAGCAGCACTTTCCTCACACTGTTACAGCATGAGGAAAGTGCTGCCGATAACCAACAAATGTAACAGAGCAGATTGGCACTGAGCAGTGCTGTCAGTGCAGCATCATCAGTGCCTTCTCATCAATGCCCGCCAGTGTAGCCTATCTGTGCCACTTCATCAGTACCGCCTATCAGTGCAGCCCCATCAACACACATCAATGAAGGAGAAAAATTACCTGTTTGCAAAATTTTATAATAGAAACAAAGAAAAACTTTTTTTTTGTTCTTTATTTTGTTTATAGTACAAAAAAATAAAACGCCCAGTGGCTATTAAAAACCACCAAATGGGTACAGTGTTGCATGACCACGCAATTGACATTTAAAGTGTGAGAGTGCTGAAAGCTGAAAATTGGTCTGGACACGAAGGGAGTAAAAGTGCCTGGTAGGCAAGTGGTTAAAGGGCATTACAGCAGGCCCACTTCTTGTTGGTAGACACCCAGTCTCTCATAAGACTCATGGACTGTCTTAAGCTGTATATGACATACTTTCTTGTCTTTGGGGGGGTGGACATCACTGCTGCTGTGTCCTATGTGGTGCACAACTTCCATAGGGCCAGTTTCAACAAAAGTACTGCATAGCTTGCTTCCCCTGCTCACTGCATCATAGGGCTCGGAGACAGCAGCCTATATTGTACTATAAGTTTTGTTGCTCTTCATATATGAATGCCGGTTTGCTTATTCGTAAGTAGAGCTGTGTTGTTTTTTTTTCTTAATTGTGTTGGGTGATCATGTGGGCTATATAATCCACTTATACAGAGAAAATAAGGCGTATGGAACAGGAGCAGACTAGTGTCTATGTAGTTATTTGGATTGTAAAGACATGTAACACTTAGAATTACTGACCTACTATATTCAGGTTGAACTGGTGTCTTCAACTTTAACAGCTATGTACTATTCACATTTAGGGAAAGCTACAGTTGTGTTCAAAATAATAGCAGTGTGTTGAAAAAAGTGAATAAAGCTCAAAATCCTTCTAATAGCTTTTATTTCCATACACACAAATGCATTGGGAACACTACACATTCTATTCCAAATCAAAACATGAAGAAAAATATATCAAATTTGTGTTGTTCCTCTAAAGAAATTGAAGAAAAGTGAATATTAGACTGTTCAAAAAAATAGCAGTGTTTGTATTCTTCTTTACAAACTCAAACATTCACTATATAAACTGAAAAATGTTTGAAGATTTTGCTTTCCTTTGAATCACTTAATGAATATTTAGTTGTATAAGCACTGTTTCTGAGAACTGCTGTACATCTGTGTTGCATGGAGTCAACCAACTTCTGGCACCTGTGAACAGGTATTCCAGCCCAGGATGATTGGACTACATTCCACACTTCTTCTCTATTTCTTGGTTTTGCCTCAGAAACTGCATTTTTGATGTCACCCCACAAGTTTTCTATTGGATTAAGATCCGGGGATTGGGCTGGCCACTCCATAACGTCAATCTTGTTGGTCTGGAACCAAGATGTCGCACGTTTACTGGTGTGTTTGGGGTCGTTGTCTTGTTGGAACACCTATTTTAAGGGCATTTCCTCTTCAGCATAAGGCAGTATGACCTCTTCAAGTATTCTGATGTATTCAAACTGATCCATGATCCCTGGTATGCGATAAATAGGCCCAACACCGTAGTATGAGAAACATCCCCATATCATGATGCTTGCACAACCATGCTTCACTGTCTTCACAGTGTACTGTGGCTTGAATTCAGTGTTTGGGGGTCGTCTGACAAACTGTCTCCGGCCACTAGACCCAAAAAGAACAATCTTACTTTTATCAGTCCACAAAATGTTGCGCCATTTCTCTTTAGGCCAGTCAATGTGATCTTTGGCAAATTGTAACCTCTTCAGCACACGTCTTTTTTCCAACAGTGGGACTTTGCGGGGGCTTCTTGCAGATAGCTTGGCTTCACATAGGCGTCTTCTAATTGTAACAGTACTCACAGGTAACTTTAGACCTTCTTTGATCTTCCTGGAGCTGATTGTTGGCTGAGTCCTTGCCATTTTGGCTATTCTATCCATTCGAATGGTAGTTTTTCGCTTTCTTCCACGTCTTTCAGGTTTTGGTTGCCATTTTAAAGCATTTGTGATCATTTTAGCTGAGCAGCCTATCATTTTCTGTACTTCTTTTTATGTTTTCCCCTCTCCAATCAACTTTTTAATCAAGGTACGCTGTTCTTCTGAACAATGTCTGGGACGACCCATTTTCCACAGAATTTCAAAGCGAAATGTACTGTAACCAGCATGTACAACATTTGCTGCCTTCCTTCCTTTAAATAAGGGCAATAACTGCCACCTGTTTATCAAAGAATGAATGACCTCACTAATAGAACTCCACACTGCTATTATTTTGAACATGCCCCTTTCAATTAGTGATTCAATTACACAGAATCAGCAGCATGCATGTCATGACTGTTGGATTTCTATTACTCTACTACACCTGCTAGTAAATTATTTGCCATGTAGAAATACAGTCAGGTCCATAAATATTGGGACATCGACACAATTCTAACATTTATGGCTCTATACACCACCACAATGGATTTCAAATGAAACAAACAAGATGTGCTTTAACTGCAGACTGTCAGCTTTAATTTGAAGGTATTTACATCCAAATCAGGTGAACGGTGTAGGAATTACAACAGTTTGCATATGTGCCTCCCACTTGTTAAGGGACCAAAAGTAATGGGACAGAATAATAATCATAAATCAAACTTTCACTTTTTAATACTTGGTTGCAAATCCTTTGCAGTCAATTATAGCCTGAAGTCTGGAACGCATAGACATCACCAGATGCTAGGTTTCATCCCTGGTGATGCTCTGCCAGGCCTCTACTGCAACTATCTTCAGTTCCTGCTTGTTCTTGGGGCATTTTCCCTTCAGTTTTGTCTTCAGCAAGTGAAATGCATGCTCAATCGGATTCAGGTCAGGTGATTGACTTGGCCATTGCATAACATTCCACTTCTTTCCCTTAAAAAACTACAGGCCAAAGTAAAGCAAGATGATCATGTAACCTTTTTCTTTCCATTTTTAAGTACTTGCACCCATGCCAATTCTGACATTTCTCTCCTACATGTAAAAATAATCTTTTTTTTTTTTTTGCTAGATTACTTAGATCCTCTAAACTATATATATATATATATATATATATATATATATATATATATATATATATATATATACATAAATAAAAGAAATGCAGCGCTCATAAAAAGTGAGTAAATAATATTAAACACAGTCCGGTGAAAACAGTGCTCCTTGTTTCCCAGTGCAAATGGTAGAATTTCACACTAACCATAACGCGCATAGGTAATGCGCATGTGTATATATATATCCTGAAGATCCTCTCTCCACTTAGGTCTGGTCAGGTATATAGCTGGGAAAGATGGAGATCCTACGCCCTCATGTGGTGAGAAATAATCCGGCAGGTCAGAGCAGTAACGATCTGGATAAGCCTCCAAAGGAACTGGCACAGGAATCCCCAGGGCTGCAAGGATGGAAGAAGCTCCTCACAGGAGACATAGGGAAGCACTCATAGTGTAGTAGGTAAAACTTTTATTGAAAACAACACAGGTGCAGAATAAAGCATTGAATAGCCAAGTATGAGCAAACACACTGACCCTTTGGGAAGTCAAAATGGCCGCCGGGCCTCCTCGTGGCACCGGCGGCTTAGTGTCAACGGCGTCCTGGGTCCCATCTGACGCGTTTTGTGCGCATGCACTTCTTCAGAGGTGGAACATATGTGGAACATATGTTCCACCTCTGAAGAAGTGCGTGCGCACGAAACATATGTTCCACCTCTGAAGAAGTGCGTGCGCACGAAACATATGTTCCACCTCTGAAGAAGTGCGTGCGCACGAAAAGCGTCAGATGGGACCCAGGACGCCGTTGACACTAAGCCGCCGGTGCCACGAGGAGGCCCGGCGGCCATTTTGACTTCCCAAAGGGTCAGTGTGTTTGCTCATACTTGGCTATTCAATGCTTTATTCTGCACCTGTGTTGTTTTCAATAAAAGTTTTACCTACTACACTATGAGTGCTTCCCTATGTCTCCTGTGAGGAGCTTCTTCCATCCTTGCAGCCCTGGGGATTCCTGTGCCAGTTCCTTTGGAGGCTTATCCAGATCGTTACTGCTCTGACCTGCCGGATTATTTCTCACCACATGAGGGCGTAGGATCTCCATCTTTCCCAGCTATATACCTGACCAGACCTAAGTGGAGAGAGGATCTTCAGGATATATATATATATACACATGCGCATTACCTATGCACGTTCTGGTTAGTGTGAAATTCTACCATTTGCACTGGGAAACAAGGAGCACTGTTTTCACCAGACTGTGTTTAATATTATTTACTCACTTTTTATGAGCGCTGCATTTCTTTTATTTATGTATCTTGGGACTTTTATGTGTTTTCCTATAATGTTCAGCTGCTTTGCATTGTAGATGAGCGCTTACTATACACTATTATTATTCTCATATATATATATATATATATATTTTAATAAAATGGTGACTTGCAATTTTTTATGTCGCATGCGATCGGTACAGTTTTCGAAATACTGTTTTTTGGAAAAAATACACTTTAATAAATTTTAGTGCACACAAACACAATATTTACTCATTTTTTGGTAAACTATAAAAGATGATTTACCTTGCAAAGTGTTATTAAACCCTCAGTGTTTTTTTTGGATAACACAGTGAGCACAATAAAATACCATATTTTTCGCTCCATAAGACGCACCTGACCATAAGATGCACCTAGGTTTTAGAGGCAGAAAACAGGAAAAAAAAATTCTGAACTAATGGACTGCAGACATAGTACAGGAGATAACCAGAGACTGTGGACAGCACAGGGATGACCAGAGACTGCGGACAGTACAGGAGATGACTGCTGACCTTTGGGGAGCGGGTACCTGAATTTGACAGGTACCCGCTCTTACTTTGAGTTGTTCTTTGATCTTACCTGTTCCTCGATCCAGCCGCGCGCTGTCTTCCCGGCTTCTGTAATGGCGCTCGGCATTACAGCTGGGTGCCCAGTGTGCATGAGCGAGAAGCACTTGCGCTTTGTGTTTGGTCCGGCGGCTTCTGGGATCTGTCATGTGTCCCAGGTACCGCCTTACCATTCACAAAAAGCACCGCTTCTTGCGCATGCGCACTTGGCACCCGGCCGGCGCCCACACTACAGAAGCCGGGAAGACAGCGCGCCGCTGGATAGAGGAACAGGTAAGATCAAAGAACAACTCCGCGGAAGTAAGAGCGGGTACCTGTCAAATTCAGGTACCCGCTCCCCACCTCCCCAAAGGTCAGCAGTCATCTCCATAAGGTCCCGCTGCAGAGCTGAGCGGCCGGCCCGGTATTCTGACACGGCGGTGGAAATACCGGACCGGCCGCTCCATAAGATGCACTGACATTTTCCCCCTTTTTTTGGGGGGAAAAAAGTGTGTCTTATGCAGTGAAAAATACAGTACACATCCCCAGTAAACTATTTGTTAAAATTCCAACTAAGCACTTGCAGTTTAAACATTTCAAAGCTCCAGGCTCTTAATGCTGCTTCCCTGAATATTCAGTCTTCACTGGAAAAATTCAACAGTGGACAATGCACTTTATGGTCAGGCTGTTGCTATAGCTTGGAAAAGGGAGGAGCAGGGGAGTGCCTTGCGATTCTAGGCTATGGGCTTCTATTGATGAACATAGTGTAGGGAGACACAACTCTAGTCCCTGCATGCAAGGGTGGCTCCATTATATGCTATCAATGAACGGGAGCCACCCTGAAACAGGAAACCTGAGCCAGCAATCATGGCACCAGCTTAAAATGGAACATGGCAAGGATTAAAGAGATGCTTAAAAAACTGAGGGTGTATTATTACTTTAAAGTAAACCTTTCATGAGACACACACACACCGGCTGCCATTATCAGTCTCCCTCTGAAGATGCTAGTTGGCTGGAATCAGGAAGGTCACTTACCTGGAACAATATGCATATCCTGTAAATATCTTTTTTCATTTTGGTTCCAAGTAAGGGACCCAAATTATTGAAGCAAGAGAGCAAACAGGACAGCCAGGAAACTAGAATGCACAGAACGACAAGTAGCAAAGGTAGCCTCCATATCTTTCTCAGGAATGGTTTACTTTTAGGAAACCTGTAGTGGGAGAATATTGAGGATGCCAAGACTAACGTCAACTGATGAAAATTTGGCTGGCTGTCATTCTGATCCATGCCTTCAAAACCGTAAGTCACAGACCAGCAACAAATATGCATAGCAGGAGTTCCGATTTTATTTTGTCTTCGGCAGCGACTCAAAATACTGCAGCCAGAGCCACCCAGGCGACTAGTATTCTGAATAACAGATGGCAGTGTATGTCAGTGTTGTGCCTGCCACCAATGCAAAACAAATATTTTGGTTTGCATTATGACTAAGAAAATAAAGAATTCTAATCCACAGTTTTCACTAACAGCGGGAGAAAAGCCAATACCTGGGAGCCATGTCAGAAACTAATGATCATATACCGTATTTGCCGGCGTATAAGACGACTTTTGAACCCGTGAAAATCTTTTGAAAAGTCGGGGGTAGTCTTATACGCCGGTATACGGCGAGCCGGTGTCAGGGCGGCACTTTTTCGAGGGGCGGCGCCGCCCCCCCCCTCCTCCTCCAACGGACACCAAGTACAGGGGTGGGCAGAGGGGCTGCTGTACCTTACCTGGCTCCGGTCCCACGACGATCCGGTCCAGGAAGCGCGGCTGCTCCTTCTTTCAGTTCGGCCGCTCGATGGTCCCGCCGCCCGCTCGGCTCCGCCTCCTCACCGGTGATTGGGCGCCAGCACTGGAAAGGCACACAGGCGACCAATCATCGGCGAGGAGGCGGAGCCGAACGGCCCCGCGAAAATCAAGCGGCAGAACTGAAAGAAGGAGCAGCCGCTCCTCTCCCCCACTGACACTAACGATGGGGCACTATTCCTCCTCCACACTGACACCAACGATGAGGTACTGTTCCTCCCCCACTGACACCAACGATGGGGCACTATTCCTCCTCCCCACTGACACCAACGATGGGGCACTATTCCTGCCCCACTGACACCAACGATGGGGCACTTTTCTCCCCACTGATACCAATGATGGGGCACTATTCCTCCCCCACTGACACCAATGATGGGGCACTATTCCTCCCCCACTGACACCAACGATGGGGTACTATTCCTCCTCCCCACTGAAACCAACGCTGGGGCACTATTCCTTCTCTCCACTGACACCAATGATGGGGCACTATTCCTCCCCCCACTGACACCAATGATGGGGCACTATTCCTCCTCCCCACTGACACCAATGATGGTGTGCGTTGGAAGAGGGGTAGTCTTATACGGCGAGTATAGCTCAAACCCTATATTTTAACAGGAAAAGTAGGGGGTCGTCTTATACGCCCAGTCGTCTTATACGCCGGCAAATACGGTACTTTCCAGTAAAACATTGAGCCAAGAAAAACTTAGGATGAACAAGCTGCATGTAATCTGATTTTAAGAGTAGTTAAGGTAACAGTAGAGGAACTACCCTATAAAAGAAGAGGTCTATACCTAGTCTGAAGCTGCTTCAGTCCGATCACATGATCTGCTGTCAGCGCTGGCTTCAGTGTAGAGGAGAGACAACGAACACTGGAGCTGGAGCCCAATCACATGACCAGACAAGAGCAGCTTCAGAATAGGTAAGTACAGATATCTTTTCTTTTTCTACAGGGTAGACAGAATAATCTTATAATGGGATGAAAGTAGATTTAGCCATAGTGAGAATTTAACTGGAATTACACTTTAACCTTTAGCAGTGTAAACATTTTGAAACTGGTTTCTACAGAACTCCTCTATAGTAGGGTACTTGTAGCCATCATAGGGCCTGCATATATCCCTTTTCAACCGTTAGAGCTGCTGGAGTGCTCTAGACACTCATATATTATTATTATACATTATTTATATAGTGCCAAAAGATTTGCCCAGCGCTGTACATTATAGTGGTGGACAGTACATGAGACAATACAGTAACAAGACAAAACACGAGGGGTTCGAGGGCCCTACTCTTTCGAGCTTACAATCTAGGAGGGAGGGGATAGTAGTACAGGAGGAAGTGGCTGTGGGGGATGGAGTGGTAGGAGGAGTGTAGAGTTTAGATCGGCTGTATATACCCTGTTCCAAATTATTAAGCAAATTCTATTTAAGTGTCACAAAGATTAAATATTTTGTTTTTCAGTTTAACTCATGGATGGCATTGTGTCTCAGGGCTCTTTTGATCACTGAAAACAATCTCGGACACCTGTGATAATTAGATTGGCAGATGAGCCCAATTAAAAGGAAAAACTACTAAAGGAGGGTGTTCCACATTATTAAGCAGAGCACCATTTTCAAGCAATATGGGGAAGAAAAAGGATCTCTCTGCTGCCGAAAAGAGTGAAATAGTTCAATGCCTTGGACGAGGTATGAAAACATTAGATATTTCACGAAAACGTAACCGTGATCATCGCACTATTAAGAGATTTGTGGCTGATTCAGAGCACAGACGGGTTCGTGCAGATAAAGGCACATTGAGGAAGATTTCTGCCAGATCCATGCATCGGATCAAGAGAGCAGCTGCTAAAATACCATTACATAGCAGCAAACAGATATTTGAAGCTGCTGGTGCCTCTGGAGTCCCACGGCCATCAAGGTGTAGAGTCCTCCAGAGTCTTGCAACTGTGCATAAACCTTCTATTCGGCCACCACTAACCAATGCTAACAAATAGAAACGGCTGCATTGGGCAGAAAAATACATGAAGACTAATTTTCAAACAGTCCTGTTCGCTGATGAGTATCATGCAACCCTGGATGGTCCAGATGGATAGAGTAGTGGATGGTTGGTGGACGGCCACCCTGTTCCAACAAGGCTGCGACGTCAGCAAGGCGGTGGTGGAGTCATGTTTTGGGCCAGAATCATGGGAACAGAGCTGGTCGGCCCCTTTAGGGTCCCCGAGGGTGTAAGGATGTGGAGTTTATGACTGACCACTTTCTTCCCTGGTACAGAAGGAAGAACTATGCTTTCCATAATAAAATCATCTTCATGCATGACAATGCACCATCTCATGCTGCAAAGAATACCTCTGCATCAATGGCTGCTATGGGGATAAAAGGAGAGAAAGCCATGGTGTGGCCTCCATCCTCCCCTGACCTCAATCCTATTGGGAACCTTTGGAGCATCCTCAAGCAAAAGATCTATGAGGGTGGGAGGCAGTTTACATCCAAACAGCAGCTCTGGGAGGCTATTCTGACATCTTGCAAACAAATTCAAGCAGAAACTGTCCAAAAACTCACAAGTTCAATGACCTGTTAAAATGCTTAAAAAGTTAACATGTTGTTAAAAGTTTGATTGAAATAGCTTTTGATTTCAGTAAATATGCTGCAAACACAACAAATGACAATTTTCAGTTCTTTACAACCTATAAAGTGTTTTGAAACTTACTGTGCATAAATTTGGAACAGTGCATTATAAGTTTTTTGTTTAAAAAAAATACTGTTATTAGGAGGTTTGTTCAATAAAATGTGAATTGTACTCTTAATAGTTGATAACATGAGAATTATGCTGACTGTTAATTACATCAATTATTTAGGTAAATGAGAAAAATATAATTAGCATAATATTTTGGAACAGGGTGTATATTCAAATATATATTTTGGAAGTCAGCTCTTGGGCATTCAGGGGTTTATTTACTAAAGCTGGAGAGTCCAAAATCAGACTCCCTTCTGCATAGAAACCAATCAGCTTCTAACCTCAGCTTGTTCAATGAAGCTTTGGCAATGAAACCTGGAAGCTGATTGGTTTCTATGTAGAAGTGAGTCTGATTTTGCACTCTCCAGCTTTAGTAAATAAACCCCTCAATGTCTAATGAATGGCACATTAATCTAATGAGCTGATTCAGCGACTAATCTTAGGACCATGATTTGACTTGCCAGTGTTACCCCTGGTTCACATCTATGCGGCCGTGCGGGCCGCGTTTTGCACGGGCACAAGAGCCCATTTATTTGAATGGACTCCCGTGCCCGTGACACGCAGGGAAGAAGTCCCTGCACTTCTTTGGAAAACGCAGCCCGCCCGCGGGTCCGCATTTCTGTGCAGGTGGTGCAGCTGCATGGATTTTCGTGCGAATCCGCAGCGGCACCACCCACACAGATGTGAACCGAGGGTTAGTTGGCATTTGAATAATGAAACGCTCAAGATTTTGGGCCTCCAGTGGCACTCTAACAGAGAGATGTAAGCAATAACATCCTGACAGAACATTGCATAGGCATAACTGAGCACAGTAAAGTTAAAAGCATCAACAATTCATATTAAAAAATAAAATAAAATAAAAAGAAGACACTAAAGATAACTCCAGGGCGAGTCAACCCTTGGATCCAGTATGATCCACAGGGCAAGATATGGAAACGAATCTTTTTGTGGGTAAGGGGTTTATTTAGAAGAAAAAAAAGTTCAAAAGAAGTTACTAAAACAGTCCTGGTCAAGTGGATTTAATTTTCTGCTGTGGCTCAGTCTCTTGTTCATATTCTATTTCCACATAAGCTCTTTTCTTTTGCATTGGACCTTTCACAGGAATCTTGCCTTTCGACTTTCCTCTTGTATTCTTTGCCTTTTCATCCTCCTCCTCCAATCCCTCTTCTTCACTAGTTTCCTTTTCTTCATCGCTGCTGTCATCTAATTTGTCCATGTCCTGTTAACAAAAAAAAAAAAAAAATCAGATTCAAGAATTCTAATTTTTGCAGATGGCAAATCATTTACATTTATTTTCTAAAGCAGTGTTTCACATCCAGCTAGACCATATAAATATAAAGAGCACCCCTCAAATTATATATCCCGAGTTCAAACAGGCTTCAAAAGCTTTACATTTATGGTGGTTAAAGCAGAACTCCAGGCAAATATATATATATATATATATATATATATATATATATATATATATATATATATATATATATATATATATATCTAAAAAACAAAATACAGCCTGGTGACAGGGAGCTGACCTAGCTGTATCAGTAAACTGCAGTAGAGAGAAGTCAGATCACTAACTTTGCGGTGGTTGAAGAAATGCACATTTTTTTGGAAAAGAAAACCACTTCCACTTTGCCGATTCACACGTGTGTTCCAGATTTCAAGTGCAGATTGCAATTTACTTATTCAGCGGTTCAGGGCCCTTTTAAGACCGTGTTTTGTGACAAAGCTGCAGATTGTACTGTCTACAGGTTCAGAGCCAGTTTGGTTTTACAAGGCTTTTTTTTGGTTTTGCTGAGGTGGAGAAGAGGGGGGCAGGAGAGCAAACTGTGCCGAAACCTGATCCTGAAATGAAGTCCTGTTCACAATTGATGACGTGCGATTCAGAAGCAGTTCCCATATAAGTCAATAGCCTGTAATCCGCATCTGAACCGGACTACTCAGAAATCAAACAGGATTCTTTCAATCAGCACTGAATCCACACTGCCGGTGCACTGGACATACAGTTAGGTCCATATATATTTGGACACAGGCACAATTTTAGTTTTTTTTCAGGTATTTACCAAAGCATATTCAAGCTAGAGTTATATAATGGATATGGGCTGAAAGTTCACACTCTCAGGTTTAATTTGAGGGTATGTACATCCAAATTGGAGGAAGAGTTTAGGAATTACAGCTCTTAAAAGTAGCCGTACCCCCCTTTTTCAAGGGACCAAAAGTAATTGGACAATTGAATATAATTATTAAAAATGCACATTTTATTTATGTTTTGTTGAGAATCCTTTACTGGCCATGACTGCCTGAAGTCTGGAACCCATGGACATTACCAAGGACTGGGTTTCCTCCTTTCTGATGCTTTGCCAGGCTCTAACTGCAGCTCTTTGTTTGTGGGTCTTTCTGCCTTTAGTTTTGCCTTCAGCAAGTGAAATGCATGCTCAATTTGTTTGAGATCAGGTGATTGACTCGGCCATTGCAGAATATTCCACTTCCTTTCCTTCAAAAGCTCCTGGGTTGCTTTTGCAGTGTGTTTTGGATCATTGTCCATCTGTACTGTGAAGCGCCGTCCAATCAACAATCTGGGCTGACAGTATATCTCTAAGCACTGCAGAATTCATCCGGCTGCTTCTGTCTTCTGTCACATCATCAATAAACACCAGTGACCCAGTGCTACTGGAAGCCATGCATGCCCATGCCATCACACTGCCTCCACCATGTTGTACAGATGACATTGTGTGCTTTGGATCATGAGCTGTTCCAAGCCTTCTCCACACTTTTTTCTTCCCATCATTCTGGTACAGATTAATCTTAGTTTCATCCAAAGAATGCTTTTCCAGAACTGGTCTGGCTTTTTTTAGGTGTTTTTTGGCAAAGTCTAATCTGGCTTTTCTATTCTTTAGGCTTATGAATGGTTTGCACCTTGTGGTGAACCCTCTGTATTTGCTATCGTGAAGTCTTCTCTTGATTGTAGACTTTGACAATGATACACCCACCTCCTGGAGAGTGTCCTTCACTTGTCTGGGTGTTGTGAATGGGTTTTTCTTTACCATAAAGAGGATCCTGCGATCATCGACCACTGTTGTCTTCAGTGGACGTCCATGCCTTTTTATGTTGCTGAACTCACCAGTACTTTCTTCTTTCCTCAGAATGTACCAAACTGTTGATTTGGCCACTCCTAATGTTGCTGCTATCTCTCTGATGGATTTGTTTACTTTTTGAAGCCTTACAATGAACTGTTTCACTTACATGGACAGCTCCCTTGAACGTATGATGTAGGTTCACAGCAATAGATTCCAAATGCAAATACCACACTTACAGTCAGGTCCATAAATATTGGGACATCGACACAATTCTAACATTTTTGGCTGTATACACCACCACAATGGATTTGAAATGAAACGAACAAGATGTGCTTTAACTGCAGACTGTCAGCTTTAATTTGAGGGTATTTACATCCAAATCAGGTGAACGGTGTAGGAATTACAACAGTTTGCATATGTGCCTCCCACTTATTAAGGGACCAAAAGTAATGGGACAATTGGCTTCTCAGCTGTTCCATGGCCAGGTGTGTTATTCCCTCATTATCCCAATTACAATGAGCAGATAAAAGGTCCAGAGTTCATTTCAAGTGTGCTATTTGCATTTGGAATCTGTTGCTGTCAACTCTCAAGATGAGATCCAAAGAGCTGTCACTATCAGTGAAGCAAGCTATCATTAGGCTGAAAAAACAAAACAAACCCATCAGAGAGATAGCAAAAACATTAGGCATGGCCAAAACAACTGTTTGGAACATTCTTAAAAAGAACGAACGCACCGGTGAGCTCAGCAACACCAAAAGACCCGAAAGACCACGGAAAACAACTGTGGTGGATGACTGAAGAATTCTTTCCCTGGTGAAGAAAAACACCCTTCACAACAGTTGGCCAGATCAAGAACACTCTCCAGGAGGTAGGTGTATGTGTGTCAAAGTCAGCAATCAAGAGAACACTTCACCAGAGTGAATACAGAGGGTTCACCACAAGATGTAAACCATTGGTGAGCCTCAAAAACAGGAAGGCCAGATTAGAGTTTGCCAAAACGACATCTAAAAAAGCCTTCACAGTTCTGGAACAACATCCTATGGACAGATGAGACCAAGATCAACTTGTACCAGAGTGATGGGAAGAGAAGAGTATGGAGAAGGAAAGGAACTGCTCATGATCCTAAGCATACCACCTCATCAGTGAAGCATGGTGGTGGTAGTGTCATGGCGTGGGCATGTATGGCTGCCAATGGAACTGGTTCTCTTGAATTTATTGATGATGTGACTGCTGACAAAAGCAGCAGGATGAATTCTGAAGTGTTTCGGGCAATATTATCTGCTCATATTCAGCCAAATGCTTCACAACTCATTGGACGCTGCTTCACAGTGCAGATGGACAATGACCCAAAGCATACTGCAAAAGCAACCAAAGAGTTTTTGAAGGGAAAGAAGTGGAATGTTATGCAATGGCTAAGTCAATCACCTTATCTGAATCCCTTTGAGCATGCATTTCACTTGCTGAAGACAAAACTGAAGGGAAAATGCCCCAAGAACAAGCAGGAACTGAAGACAGTTGCAGGAGAGGCCTGGCAGAGCATCACCAGGGATGAAACCCAGCATCTGGTGATGTCTATGCGTTCCAGACTTCAGGCTGTAATTGGATTTGCAACCAAGTATTAAAAAGTGAAAGTTTGATTTATGATTAATATTCTGTCCCATTACTTTTGGTCCCTTAATAAGTGGGAGGCACATATGCAAACTGTTGCAATTCCTACACCGTTCACCTGATTTTTATGTAAATACACTCAAATTAAAGCTGACAGTCTGCAGTTAAAGCGCATCTTGTTCATTTCATTTCAAATCCATTGTGGTGGTGTATAGAGCCAAAAATGTTAGAATTGTGTCGATGTCCCAATATTTATGGACCTGACTGTAGAATCAACTCCAGACCTTTTACCTGCTTAATTGAAGAAATAACGAAGGAGTAGCCCACACCTGGCCATGAAACAGCTTTTGATTCAATTGTCCAATTACTTTTGGTCCCATGAAAAAGAGGGATGGCTAATTTTAAGAGCTGTAATTCCTAAAACCTTCCTCCAATTTGAATGTACATACCCTCAAATTAAACCTGAGAGTGTGCACTTTCAGCCCATATCCGTTATGTTTTGGTAAATAACTGAAAAAAATAAAATTGTGCCTGTTTCCAAATATATATGGATATAACTGTATGTGAGCAGGCACCAAAGAAAGCAATGTTACCTCACGTCATGCAGATTGAATGGGATTCAAACCGCATCCAATCTGCATATATGTGAACCGGCACTAATGGGAGTGTTCGATTTCACCAAGCTTCATACTGTGTTTTAACGCTGTACAGAAGCGAGGCTGAATGAAACTTCTACTGGAATCAGTAGCAAATCATCAAAATCCCTGCAGTTGTTTTAAGCATAAACAGTAACAATGAACTTTTCTTAATTGTTTTCTTTTGGTCCATTAAAAAATATCACTGAAAGGGGTTTGTTACATTGTTCTATAAGTACAAAAAAACAAAACAAAAAAACGGTTGATCCTTCCATAAATTCAGTGAGTGTGGAACTTCATGTGCTGAGTTTCTGCTGCGCTGTTATTAATTAGAATCGTTCCCAGCTATCTGAAGACTACAGAACACCTTCATCCTATGTTATGGAGAGGAGGTGTACTGTAGCACCATCTTAAAGGTGACAATGCTGCTCCTCTATTGATACAGTACATCGATTTAAAAAAACAAAACAAAACAGGGTCTTCTAGCAAATAGCACATCATAGGGTTTATCACCTAAGTAGCTAAACAGTTTCTATTTAAAGTGGAAGAAGAAAACCAGGGTGCAGTATATATACACACATGCCACACTCCAATTATAAGACTTTAAAACTTACTTCAAAATCACTGATGTCGCTTTCCTCCACATCTTCATCTTCCACAAACTCTCTCTTGCCACTCTCCTGAAAACAGGACAAAATATACAATGAAACCCAAGCGCTTTGAAGACAGAAGAATTGCAGAGTTAGACCCCTTGCAAATGGGGCCATCTAGGAGCTGTGAGTTCCCCCCAGAATTTTATTGCAACTGAATGGGACAGGTGTAGTGTCCAGTCCTGCTGCAGGCTGCCTATTAAAAGTCTATGCAGGCTGCAGTAGGACGGGACTCAATGCTGCATTGATTGGAACACATGTTTAGAGCCCTATGTATTCAGAGATAAAGGTCTTCGACAGGCTACAGTAGGGCTGGACGCTGCACTCTTCCCACCCGGGTGGCACTAAAATGCTAGAAGGGACGCACTGCTCCTTAAACAACTCTACATGCAAGGAGCCTTAAAAGACAGGAGTAAGGCCTTATTCACACTAGCACTGTGGAACCTTCATTTATATGCCTTTAGAGGATATTTATAAATGCATGTAATACATTTGCAATGGTGCCGTTCACACTGTGTTTATGCGCCTGTGTTTATGTGCAGTCAGGTTAGCTGCGTTTAGAGAAAATAGAATTCTGTGCATCCAGGATCCAATTGGACACTATAAATGAAGCAAAATGCATTTAAACGTGGATAAAACTGCTATAAAGCAGGAACATCTAAAATGCAGAAAAAAGTGATCTAGGAGGAATAAAAGTTGTTTATACTTCCCAGGTCAAAAGTATCCTGCATTTAGAAAAGCTAAAGTGTGAATGAAAAGGAAAGTTGCCTTCACAATAGGCTATGCTAACAAAATTAAAATATGGATGTGTACCTTTTTAAAGAAGACATTAATCCTTTATCTGTCGATTCCGTGCAAGGCCAGCATGGCAGGGAACATTGGGGATGTAAACAGGGTGCCATTAATGGACAGAATGCTCACATTTTTATATAACACACTATGCCAGTATATTATCTATTCAAGGGACATCTTTTTGTAATGTATACTTTGATTCAAAGTAGAACTATAGGAAAAACGTTTTTTTCTCATTCTGGATAAAGTAAGCGATGGTAAGAACCCGTGTCAGTTTTTTTGCCATCTGTGTCCTATTGGGGAGACTTAGATTCACATTCTGTCCCATAGCCAACACAGGAAGTGAAAGGAAATCCCCACAAACTAAAGGAATACCTTGGGCCCTCCAGGACCAGTGTTCCTACTGGACGATTTCCCCTCTATTACTGTTCTGGGGACAAACCAAATTTGGGATTTTTTTTTACTTTCAATGATAATCAGAAGACATAGAGAGGATGAATCTTCCTAACAGGGACACAGACAGCAATAAAAATCTGACAGATATTCTAACTGCTCTACACCCTATCTAAAACTAAAAAAGTTTTTCCTTTAGTGGTTTAAAAAATATAATATAGGGTATTTTCAGGAGGAAATGTTATGAAACTTGATTACAATCTTTACCTTTTTAAAGCTGTGATAAACTTTGACAAATTAAAACAAAAAAAAGAAGAACAAATTGGGCCAGAGGCGGTTTCAAGTAATAATGTGCTAGTATGCACTGATGTTTAAATGGCCAGGCAGCAATGACATCATTCCTGTGCATGCGCACGAGAGACATGGTCGTGGCACAGTGCTCTCAAAGGACGGCATACTCCAGTGTGCCATCCAATTCAAGCGCGGTGCATATGCGCCGATGACATTACCAGTCACTACAAATGTGAATATCTCCTAAAAGGTACACATTTAGGAGATGTTCACTGTACTTACGGGTAAGCCTTATTGGGACAACCTGTAGGACAAGTCAAAAAGCGGAGTTTACTACTGCCTAAAGCCTCTTGCATATGGACGTCATAATTTACTGATGTTTACTCAGGAACTTGTGCCGCTCATGTGCAAAGGTCCAAAAACTGGGTGTAAAAACCTAAAAGTAATGTGGAGTATAGTCGAGTTAAGGTGTGTAAGCATATAGATGAGTATAAACTAGTAAAATTCCTTGCTAGTATTGTATAAATGAGAAGATTTCTTCTGATGCCTGTGTGTAAGGGGCCAAAACAAGTAAACACGTGAGCAATTTACTGCACTCAAAATTTTTCATTTTTGTTTTACTGCACTGTACTTAAAGCTGTATTACTGATCTTATTTCAGCTGTGTGCATTGACCCATAGACAACAATGCATTTCATTTTAGATCAGTAAAAAACTTAGCATTTTTTACTCCAGTGTGCAATTAATAGGATTTGTGACTTTGTAACTAATGACCACTAGAGGGAGAACTGCATTTTTCTCAGCCTAGTTCACCCCCACTTACTTTTCAGCCCACAGGGGCCCCTGCAGACTATATTCTGTCTTGGTGTTTACCGAAGGCAGTAAATGGAAAAATGTCGTGGCTTGCAGAAGTTAATGATTTGGTTTATTTTGGTCACAATATCTTACTTTTTTCTGTGCTGTCCATTTCTGTTTCTCTATCTCTGATTTTTAACAAATGATTGTGCTAAAAGTAATATCAAATGTAGCCGCAGGGAGTACAAATATAAAAGATTTGACTTATATAGGGGCAGTGGTAGCAGTAGAGCAGTTTTGTGTAACCTGCAGGCTGAACCCTGACAGGGTTTTTCCCATTGGAGTCCGTGAGGAGCGATTTCCCACTGGAGTCTGTGGGAGGCAGTGTGTGAACCCAGGCACCAGGACGCAATTTCTAGTGGCCATGGCGAGCTGGGATTTGTTGAGCTCTGCATTATAAGGGGTTTTATATGTGCATAAGTGTGTTTCTGCAGTTACTTTCTACATGCATTCCCATTGTAACTAAATTAAAAAGAAGTGTACTCCAGCACATGGGGGTAATAAAGAGCAGTTAACATCCATTTAACATGACTGTATATGGCTGACATAAGTGGAAGTAAGCCATTTATGTTAGTTTTATTTAAAGATACATACTTCATCTTCTTCATTCTCCTCCTCTTCTTCTGAGGACTCAGATTCACTTGGTGCTTCCTGCTGCTCCAGAGCTTTGTCGAAGGCTTGGATGGGGAAGTTGTAAATGTCTCCATACTGTGGGGAGAGAAGAGAATCATTAGGTGACATGGCATCACTCAGGCAGAGTAGAATTATAATATATAGGAAGCAAGCTGCTATAGGAATATTCCACATCTGATCAAAAATTCACAGCATCACATTTCTAAATACAAGGTGTGTGTGTAAAATATACAATCTTGGCAGGGAAGCCACTAGACCTCTGAAGGTATGCTCTGGAAACTGACAACAAGCTGTTAGCAATAGATCCTTTAAGTTCTGTATGTTGCAAGATGGGGCCTCCATGGGTCAGACTTTTTTTTCCCAGCACACCCCCCAGATACACAATTGGAGTTAGATCTGGAGAATTTGAAGTCAACACTTCAAACTTCTCGTTGTGTTCCTTAAACTATTCTAGAACCATTTTTGCAGTGTGACAGTGCACATTATCCTGCTAAAAGAGGCCACTGCCATCAGGGAATACCATTTCCATGAAGGGGTGTACTTGGTCAGCAACAAAGTTTAGGTAGGTGGTACACGTCAATTAACATCCACATGAATGGCAGGACCCAAAGTTTCCCAGCTTCCCAGCAGCACATTGTCCAAACCATCACACTGCCTCTGCTGGCTTGCCTTCTTCCCATAATGCATCTTGATGTAATTTCTTCCCTAGGTGAAGCACCCAGACATCCACATGATTCATCAGAACAGGCCACCTTCCATTGCTCGGTGGTCCAGTTCTGATGCTCACATGCCCATTGTAGGCACTTTTGGCTGTGGGCACTGGTCAGCACGCATACCCTGACCAGTCTGCAGCTATACGGCCCCATACACAACGAACTGCGATGCCCATTTTTTCTGCTTTCAATGCATCAACGTCAGAGACAACATGTCTACTTGCTGTCCAATATATCCCATTGACTTTCAGATGCCATTCTAATAGGATTATAAATGTTGTTCACTTAACCTGTCGGTGATCATAAAGTTATGGCTGATCGGCGTACATACACATGCTTTTAGGGTGCATTTATTAAGCAGTACATGTGACATTTATCAAACATTCAGTGTAGGCGTATGTTCCTGGTGCATGTGCTTTAACTCCTTCACGCCTAATAGTAAAACAAATCTTAATGCCTAAACACAAGTTTGCAACGTTGACTTGTGTTAGTAAAACCGTACATATCACAACTACTTTGTACATCCAGGTGAATTATACATTGTTGTTTTCAGGACAAATTGGGCTTTCATTTGTTAGTATGTGGTAATGGATATCTCCTGAAATTTTTTCTTATCAAAAGGAAAACTGGCCCAAAATAGTAAAAGAAAACTACCATAACCTAACACCAAAGAACAACCCAAAATACATTTTTCAGCTCTTGGCGATCGTAGTGATACCATAGATGTGTATGTTATTTGTTGTATGTACCCGTAGTACAGCCCAGAAACAATAGTGCACATTTTGTTTTTTACCTAAAACACACTGACACCGATACCAATTAAAAAAAAACAAAAAAAAAAACCCTAACCTTTGACCGTGACCCAAACACTAACCCTGACACTGAACTAGATCAAACCTTGATCTAGGTATTTTTTTTTTAACAAAGTGACAGCCAATCAGAGGCTATCACAGTGATCATGTGACCCGGCATCGGGAGACTCGGGTCTTGATCGTTAGAACGGGACCCAGGGCTCTCAGTGACACCCTGGTCTTTGTGCTGGGGGGCGCACTGTGCGGCGCACTCCCAGCAAAAAGACAGGTATGTAAATATGCGGCCCCACAGAAAAAAGCCCAGTTCTGTGAGGCCACATATTTGTGTGACGTCGGTGTCAAGGGGTTAAGTTATAGTAATTGATTCACCTGCATTGAATGTTTGGTAAATGTCATATCCACTTCCCCAAAATTTGTCCCTTTGGAATTCTTACTGCAGCATCTACCTAAATTAATTTTGATGGTAATTTTCACAAGTTTCCTCTCCTTCATTTTTGTTATTGTAATAAGTATACAGATGTGTAGATTAGCCACTAGAGGAAGTGTTATGCTTTTATCAATGTGGCCAAAACATTGCCATCACAGGCTGTGTTCTCCAACACTGTAGTCCTCACTCAGAAGCTCCTGAGATGGATGCAAATCTCAGACAACTGTTTGTTTCTCAACATTTGTCTATTTGAACACAGTTACCACAAACAAGGCAAAGCAGTAGTTGTCCAAATTACATCACCACTTCAGGATATAGAACCTGATCATGAATAAAGCTTTCTTTAGGACATTTTATTTCTTACTATTTGGTATATAATATGGTTCATAAACTGACAAAAAGGTGGGTAACTCTTACTATACAACAATGATTTGTAGTCACTTCCCCAGAAAGTCAGCTGTTCCCCCAAGTAGTATATCTTACCGTTCCTTGTTTGAGACGCTCAAGCAGTTCTTTCTCTATAGCGTTGTCCAGCTGAGCAGCTACCAGGGCTTTTTCCTGTGATCAGAGAAAAAGGTATTATCATAAAGGTGTACAGTGATATCCACACATATAATAAAAGACAGCAACGATCATTCTTTAGCAGCAATTGAATAAATAATAATTTCTTAATGGACACATAACTGTATTGACAGGTATTTCTTATATCTATCTGAAGTTCAACTGACCTTTAATCAACTTCCCTAAAACGAATGAATGCTAAAAAAATAAATAAGACGCTTTTACTTTTGTTGCATAAACCAATGCTCCAGGATCCCATGGTGGTCAGATAGTCACACCAGTTCATTGCCTAAGCAGCTGGTCATGAAACCTCTGCTAAAAGGGATTTTTGTTTTCTATACCCACTGTATTTATTCAAACAGTGTTTACAGATCCATGTCAGTCTGAAGGAAATGTAGGATTTTAAACCACTTAAGCTCTGGAAAATTTTGACCAGGCCATTTTCTGCTATTTAGCACAGCG
Organism: Staurois parvus; assembly: GCF_062004578.1. Taxonomy (NCBI): domain Eukaryota; kingdom Metazoa; phylum Chordata; class Amphibia; order Anura; family Ranidae; genus Staurois; species Staurois parvus. The sequence continues at coordinate 3,029,875 of NW_028318886.1, forward strand.
CTACTTTAGCTTGTAATCGAGCACTCATGCAGTGCTGTACCCAAACAAAATTTCCATCATTTGTTTCGCACAAATAGAATTTTCTTTTGCTGTTATTTGATCACCACTGAGTTTTTTATTTTTTGCAATATAAAACGAAAAAAGACCAAACATTTTGAATAAAAAAAAAAACTAAATTCTTACAAAAAAATGTATTCTCTTACATGTCTTACATCCCAATAAGCGTATATTGATGGGTTTGCATGAAAGTTATAGCACCTACAAACTATGGTATATATACTGGAAATTTTTTTTATACTACTAATGGTAGTGATCAGTGACTTATAATGGGACTGCGATAGTGCAGCGGACAATCTGACACTAGCTGACACTAGAGAGAATTGACTAACTGCCACTGACATCACAAGTGACATTAATACAGTGATCATTGATATTATATACTGTCACCGTATGAATGATGCTGGTTGGGAAGGGGTTAACATCTAGGGCTATCAAGGGGTTAAATGTGTGCCTAACTATGTGCAAAGTGGGCTGTTTATACTAAGCGACCTATCAGTTTCTCATTCCCTTGCAGGGATGAGAAACAGAGAGATTGTTCTCTCTGTTCTGAGCTCTGTGTTGATTGTCAAGCAAGGAGGTGAGTTGGCCAGGAGCAGATTCATCTTCACCTTAGTTAGAAAGTAGCTCCCAGGGCCACCCCCCCCCCAAAAAAAAAAACCCTTCATAACAACAAGGGGAAGGATTAGAATGATGCTAAATGCTAATCAAGTCTTTCTTTGGAATAAATGCTCACTTTCAATATAACAAGGCAACACTTTTATCTCCTTCTACTACATCATGGAAACTAAGTTTTTCACTTGTTCAAAGCTACCCTCCTACAACACTTTACAATATGTAGTAAAACAAAACATTTTCAATAATGAACTTACTTCTCTCCTCTTCTCTCTTCTTTCCACTTTCCGGCTTAGTGGGACTAGTTTCCTCCTGTAAGCAAAAATTAGAAAATTATAAAAACAACAATTCCACTATTGTGCTTTAGGACCAAAAAGTTCGATTTTCAGAGCACTGCATGTTATCAAGTTTCAATGCCTCTACATTACTCAAAATGGCTGCACTGGAACTAAAATTACTTTTGTATAAAAAAAAAAAAAAATCATGACAGACAGGATGTTTGTATAAAAGAAGAGAGATGGCATGTGTATGGCTCTTCTGTCACAGATGTTTCTCTCTGCCCATCAATGCTTTTTTTTAGGATTCTGTGCCAGGACAAAGTAATATCCAATGCAGATATGTGAGATTAACTTTATTCAGGCCCAGTCAGTCAATCAGGACGCCAAAAGACCCAGAACCCAGAGGACAATGGAGAGGAGAGCTGACAAGAGATAAGATTACCTTGCTAGGCAAGTGTGACATAATGTACTGATATGGTGCATACTAGCATAGAATAGAATGCTAATCCCTGTGTGTGACAAGCACCCATGTATTGTTTTAACAAACTTTAGCTTTCACTTACTGCCTCTTGAGAGTTAGTTTGCGGATGCGGATCAGGTACTGTGTAATCTTGGTAAATCTCTGTTTGCACTTATGTCTGATGAATCGTGGCCAGTAGATGAGGTTTTCATCTATCTGTTCCAGAGCCTGCTCATAGTTCTTGCTCAGTCGTACCTGCAATGAAAATGTATTTCGATGAGTGCCAAAAGAGACTCCATACAGGTCATTTTATGAGAATGTCAGGCTAAAAGACTTGTATACCAGTTGCCATAGAGAAGCAATGGTATGAAGATCAAAATGTCCCCCAGGTGACCTTTCACACACACACACGTCAAACCAACAGTAGTTAAAATACCACTATACATCTAAAGGTTCTCGGTTGTCAAGGTAATGGTTTAGCTCAGGGGCGTAGATAAGGAGGGGGCAGTGGGGTCTGAACCCCCCCCATTTATAGGGGTAGTCTGTACAAATCTCTCCCTCTCTCCCCAAATGTCAGGACAGTGCAAATCCCCCCCCCCCCCAAAATGTCAGGACGGTACAAATATCCCCCTAAATGTCAGGACGGTACAAATACCCCCCTAAATGTCAGGACGGTACAAATACCCCCCTAAATGTCAGGACGGTACAAATACCCCCCTAAATGTCAGGACGGTACAAATACCCCCCTAAATGTCAGGACGGTACAAATATCCCCCAAAATGTCAGGACCGTGCAAATATCCCCCAAAATGTCAGGACCGTGCAAATATCCCCCAAAATGTCAGGACCGTGCAAATATCCCCCAAATGTCAGGACAAATACCCCCCCAAATGTCAGGACAGGAGAAATACCCTCCAATGACCTCTTTTTGAAAAGTAGATAGTCTGAGGTAATTAGTAAGAGGCATGGCAAGTTTTTTGAATTTGTAATTTTTTTTTGTAACAAATTTTTGGAAAATGAAGACTTTAAAAAATAAAAACTGGTGTGGCTGTGATCAGGGATTCTGACTGGTGCCAGCACGTAAAAAATAAATACATAATGTATTTCAAATTTTTTTTAACAATTTTTTTTTAACACACTGTGACTAGAGCAATAATAATGAAATTGATTTAATCAATGTTTACTATTGTGGCTAGTTGTGACTGGCACTGTCTATACCATGTGATTGCTGCGACCAATCAGAGATCAACACAATAGTACACAATGGATGGCATGAATGAATGCCATCCATTGTGTATACCTGTCATATGATCTGCTGTGCTTGGTCACAGCGATTATATGGTATGGGCAGAGGCCAGTACACTGAGCGGTCATCCGCTGTGTCTGCTGGACAGAGCAGGTGACAGATCTCGCCGCAGCTGCGAGCTGAACTCCCCCCCACCCCACAAAAAAAAATTATCTACAGCCCTGGTTTAGCTAGTAGTAGTTAGTCACATTCAGCTGGACTTGTTTCGTTATATTTGAGATATTGGGGTTGATTTACTAAAACTGGAGAGTGCAAAATCTGGTGCAGCTGTACCTGGTAGCCAATCAGCTTCTAACTTCAGCTTGTTCAATAAGGCTTTGACAAAAAAACTGGAAGCTGACTGGTTTCTACCCAGAGCTGCACCAGATTTTTCACTCTCCTGTTTTAATAAATCAACCCCATTATGTAGCTTCAGTTCTACACGATACCACATCTTCAGTTCTAATGTCAGGTAAATACCCCAGCACATACATCAACTGGTAGCAAGGATACCTTAAAGTTCACTTAAAAAATAAGCCAATTTTTTTGCAGGTAAAAAAAAAAAAAAATGTGCATTTACTATTTGTTTTTCTTGGAGCCCAGAAAACATTCCAACAAAACCAGTGGTCAGCAGATTGCTGGTGCCATGCATCAAGGCTGGTGCCTCATACAGACAAGCAGATACAATATGACAAGAAGAATCAATGAACTGCCACAGCGCTGTGGAACTCATTGAGAACTACAAGCTGACAGCCACAAAAGGCTGCTGAGACTTGTAGTTCATTAATTCATAGAACTCTGTGAATGAATGACACGGTCAAGAAGGTGGAGCCCTGCACAACTGCAGTTTTCAAAAAGTGACAGCTAATAGGGAACTTCTCCAGGTACCGCTGTCACAGGGAAAGAGGACAGCGGGCGGCAACTGCAGCAGTGGGAACATGTTCACCCTAAAAACAGGTGGAACATGTAACATGTTCTCAAAGGTGAACTTATCCTTTAGTCTAATTACCAAGAAATGTGCCAAGGAAGATGCAGTTTGTCCAAGAACAGGATTGGAGGTGTAAAAAAGTTGTGGAACCATCCTGTTCTAGTTACATATTCCCAACCTTAGTGTCAAGAATCCTTCAATTCACAAATCCTGAAGATGTGAATTGTTGTCCAATTGACTCAGTAGAGATGTTACAATGCCATTGTATGAGGAATACAGAAGGTGACACATACCCTATTAATTAGAGCGCATTCATTGCCTAGCACATTTGAAAAAGTTTATGACTTTTGTGGATTAACGCACATAAAAGAAAACAGAAGAGAAAATGTATATTATCGTGAGGATGATTTCTGTCATCACAAAGTTCATTTACAGTCCACTAATGGCATTAAAGAAATACTATTAAATTGTTTGTGCTTAGTATTGGCTTCAACAACAGCTAACAGAGCATAGGGCTATAAAGAAAACCAACATCAGATATAACGATATATACATCAGTGGCTCATATAGTGAACTCGTTGGAGAATTATTCACCGAGGTCATCACAGAGGACAAGGGGGCACTCTTTACGTCTGGAGGAAAAGAAAATTGAATCTCCAAACACGGAAAGGTTTCTTCACAGTGAGAGCTGTGAAAATGTGGAATAGACTCCCTCAAGAGTTGGTTTTGGCCAGCTCAGTGGATTGCTTAAAAAAAAAGCCTGGATTCTTTCTTAGATACACAGAATATAACTGGTTACTAACATTTATAGGTAAAGTTGATCCAGGGAATATCCAGTTGCCTCTCGGGGGATCAGGGAGGAATTTTTTTTCTCCAGCAGGTGCAAATTGGATCATGCTTTGCTGGGGTTTTTTTTTTGCCTTTCTCTGGATCAACTGTGGGTATAGGATTATAACTTTTTTTTTTTTTTTTTTTAATGGTTGAACTGGATGGACATTTGTTTTTTTTCAACCAGACTATGTAACAGGTTCAGCTACAATAATCCTGAAGGAAAGTTTCCTGCATTCTGAAGGACATTCTGTTTCCACAAGGGGGAATGCTGGAATAGCTCAAACTTACTAATTTATAATAGGAAGGACAGTGCAGACAAGTTGTTATGGTAAAGTGGATATCAGGACATAGTATTAAAAAATCCAGTGTTGTCCAACATTCTGTAGTAAGCGGACAGCACACTGATATCCCAAGCAGTGTTATTGAGTTCAACTCTGCTGGATTACAGAACACCTCCCCAGTTTGGGTCCACAGGAAAAAGCCAGCACCGCAGCATGTCAGCACAAACGGGTAATCCTTTATTCAACCATAGTGGAGAGCAGCCAATAAAAAAAAACCTATGTATTTCAGCCCTTAGGCTGGCCATACATTATACAATTTTCCTTTAGATTTACCAAAATCATATAATGAGGTCAAACCTAAACACTTTCAAATTTGTAAGCAATCAAGCAGGTCCCTTTCACTACACAGTTGAAGTTAAATCTAAAGGAAATTGAATAAAAAAATTGTATAGTGTATGGCCAGCCATGATTAGGGCCAAAATGTGTTGGCTTTTTATTACCATCTATCCACTATGTATGAAAAAAGGATTACCCGTTTATGCTGACATGCTGGCTTTTTCCTGTGGACTGTATAGCTGTGATGGTTTCCAGGGACTTTCTAGCCTGAGCACCTTTTTCTTGGGCTGTGGATTGTTGAAAGGCTTCAGCTCTGTTCCACCTCCCCCTTTTGCTAAAGAAGTGCAGGGGTGTTCTATAGTCCACAGAGGAGATCTAAGGAAGGCTGACAAAACTGATTATTAGTTTACTGCAGAAGATAAATTGTTTAGACAGGTCACACCAGGATGTTAAAAGCGTACTGAATTTCTGGCAGGATCAACAGATATTCTGTAGTAAGCAGTCTGCTGCACTGATATGCCAAGCAGTGTTGTCAATCCTGTCTGAGTTTTCTTATGCTGGATTACAGAACACCCATCCCTCCAGATATCAAGACAAGGAAAGGAAAGAGGAGTTCTGTAGCCCAGCAGAGAAGACCCTGACAGGGCTGACAGCACTGACAATTAGTTGGATGCAGAAGAGGAATTGTTAATCAGGTCACTACAGAATGTTAAAAGCGTACTAGATTTCTGGCAGGATTACCAGATATTTTTCTGTACACGCAGCATTTAAGGAGAGATAAAATTTCCACGTAGTGCAGAGATATACAGCTTATGTTTTAATTGTTCAAAACCTGCATTTAAACCAGCAGGCATCTGCACTTACCCTCTCCCACATCCGTGCTGGGAATGCTGCTCTTTCTATTGTCTTCATGTACAAGTAGCAGATACCTAACAATAAAGAGAAACGAGTGAGAACTGATAAAGTCACAAAGCTGTGCTCAGAGGTAAAAACTGCACACAAGGGCAATTCACATACTCACCTTTTTCTTCTTTAATGGTGGCATACTGGCTGTTTGCGAGGGGACAGGAGGAGCGATTACACTGACCAGTTATGTTGTATTCATTCCGACAGAAATTTTGAGTCTTAGTCCTGAAAACGACATAAGAACCAAATAACAATGGTAAATTGTTCAGGCGCCATCTTGTTACAGCTCTACTCTTACTTGGAGTATTAAGGCAAATAAAAGGTCAAAAAGATGGCTGCACAAAAATGGATAGGTGGAGTAAGTGGTATTAAAGGACGTCTGTACCTTTCAACTGTGCAGCAGTCCTATTCATTCCTATAGGTAGCCATACTTATGGAATCCCCAGTGGCCTTGCAAAGCACAGCTCTCCCCATAGGTCTGAATAGGGCTGCGGCATGCATCCACAGGCTGAAGCGGACACCGCAAGTCTGTGCAGTGCTGATGGCTCTGCACAATGAAAACCAATGAAAACCACTGAATCATAGATGAAGGGTTCAGATGGGTTGAACTCAGTGAGAAGGGGGGGGAGGGGGGTCTGCATTAGGTAGAGGTACAACTTGAACCAAAGATGCAGTTGTCCTTTAAAGCTGTAAAGCTAAACTCCAGTTTTGTGTTTATTAATTGTAGTTTTTATATACAACCAGTGCAAATACCTAAATCTAACTTGGTACCAGCCCCTTGCAGTCCCTGTAGAGCAAAACGTTTAAAATTACGTCAAAGGCATCCACCTCTTGCCAGCCACACAATACACTGTTTCCATTGGTGTTATGTACACAATCACAGTACGCCCCCCAATGATGTTAAAGTTACTTGAATAATGCACCCTTAAAAGTTACAATTATAAATGGCTGCAGATTCAGAATAAAGTTAAAGTTTTTTAACCACTTGCCTACAGGGCACTTTTACCCATTTCCTGCCCAGGCCAATTTTCTGCTTTCAGCGCTGTCGCACTTTGATTGACAATTGCGTGGTCATGCAACACTGTACACAAATAACATTTTTATCATTTTGTTTTGGAGGCAGATAGAGCTTTCTTTTTGTTGGTATTTAATCACCTCTGGGTTTTTTATTTTTTTTGCTAAACAAACTAAAAAAAGACTGAAATTTTAGAAAAAAAATGTTTTCTTAGTTTATGTTATAAATAAGTATTTTTTCTGCTTCACTAATGTGCGCTAATGAGGTTGCAGTGATGGGCACTGATAGGCTGCACTGATGGGCATTGACAGGCAAAACTCATATATGGGCAGCACAGTGGTTAAATGGTTAGCACTTCCGCCTGGCAGTATTGGGTCGTTGGTTCGAATCCCAGCCATGGCACCACTTGCCTGGAGTTTGCATGTTCTCATTATGCCTGTGTGGTTTTCCTCCGGATACTCCGATTTCCTCCCACACTCCAAAGATATGTTGATAGGTTAATTGGATCCTGTCTAAATTGCCCTAATATGTGTGTATGTATGAATGTAAGTTAGGGACCTTAGATTGTACACCCCTTGAGGGTTAGGGACTGATATGAATGTACAATATATATGTTTAAAGCGCTGCGTAAATTGACGGTGCTATATAAGTACCTGAAATAAATAAATATATGGCACTGATAGGCGACACTGTGTGGCTCTGATGGGCAGCACTGGCTAGAACTGTTAGGTTACACTGAGAGGCAGCTCCGATAGGCACTGATATGTGGTATTGATGGGCACTGACAGGTGGCAGTTATGGGCACTAACAGGTGGCACAGATGGGGCTACACTGATGATCAGTGCCCTGTTTATCAGTGTAGATGTCCCTTCTGAGGAATGCCACTTACTGGCTATCCTCTCCTCATGCGCTGTCAGCGTGAGGAGAGGACTGTCAACAACCGGCATTTCCTATTTACATGTAAACAGCTGTGATTGGACACAGCTGATTACATGATACAGCCTATGTCATCGGCTCTTTACAGTGATCGGTGATCCGCTGTGTCCTAGGGACACAGCATACCACCGATCTCTGTGTGCCCCTGGGGGAGCACATGTGCAGCTGGCAAAGGGGGGGGGGGGGGGGGGGGGACGTCATCCCCGAATGAGAGAACCACCGCCCTCCCATCATTTCCTTATAGGGCGAGCGGGAAGCGGTTAAAGACTTTCAATTATAAAATTCAACTTTCTAAAGCCCAGAGTTTACCAAGTAGCCATCGCTGTGGATCAGATCCAAGTTTTCTGTCCTTTTACAAGTGTATATTAGATGTACCCCTTCACTGTACACAAGTATCTTCCAAGTAATCCCTGCCTGCTTTTAAAAGAAAACATGTCATGACAGAAACATGGATGCTGCTATTACTGACCCTTCTTTCTAAAATTGCTAATTTCTTGGCTGTTACCCTGCAGCTTTGCCTTCAGAATTTTAATCCACTGCCCGGGCAGGAGTATATAGTTTAGGAATTATGACTTTACTCAGACTTTTATCATCTTTGTTCCCCAGGTTTAGTGACCTGGAAACAGTTGATGATAGTGACTAAGCTAGGCAGACAGCATTTTCAGGAGAGTAATGGCAGTTCCCATTTTCTTGAGAACTGTACTTTAAAATGGAACTTCAGGAAAAAAAATGTGTTTAAAAAAAATGTTCAGTTAAACAAGTTGCCTCTATAAATGGTATTCCTTTGTCTTTAATGCTGCTGCGTACTGTAGAAATGAGTTTCATTCTGGCCAGATATTGCAGGCAGCACTCTGAATCCAGTGCTGTGATTGGCAGTTCAGGCTAGTGTAGAGTGTAGGGATCATGTCATCCATTTTCCCCTTCTTTTCCCCTCCTCCTTTCAAAACAGGCCTAGCATTTTTATTTTTCACAGAATACAAGGTGTCCTATGAATGGACGAGGAGAGAGGAGGGGTAGGTAACCACCAGGATGGGCCATTATCCATTAATAGAACACCTTGTATTCAGTGATCAGAGTGAAAAGTTTTTTTGAATGGAGCACCACTGAAGACATGGAATTATTATCATACATGGTAACCGATTTTTACAGAACATACGAAAAAAAAAAAAATCATTTTTTCCAGGAGTTCCACTTTGTATAGCAAAAATACTTTCCCTCTGTCCTTTGTGAGTTCTTTATGAACCACTTTAATAGCATGTCACTGACAATTGTGTGCTATATTATTTGATATCCAGAAATATCCGTTTCTGGATTATCATGCCAAAGTTTGACACAGAAACACATGGGTAATGGTGACATATTGGACGTGTCAACTAGGCTAACCTCAGACAATCCAACTCATCCCAGTCCTGTTTAAATGAAAGGCTGCAGAACCCCAGGGAATACCTACAGTACTTACTTTATCTTAAAGGAGCAAAACTGCTTATTTCCCACAATGTCCCAGATAACCTGCAGAATAAAAACAAATAACAAACATGAAAAACTTGCAGATAAAAGATTGCTTGTTTGGAAAAGAGATTATCATATACACCGTGTTCCAAATTATTATGCAAATTCTATTTAAGTGTCACAAAGTATAAATATATTGTTTTTCAGTTTAACTCATGGATGGCATTGTGTCTTACATTAAACAATTATCTTCCAATTTTCTGCCCAATTTCTTTTAGATTTACCTTCAACTGTGTAGTGCAAGGGCCTGCCTAATTGGATACAACTGAAAGTGTTGTTTAGGTTTGTCCTCCAATTATATGATTTTTGGTAAATCTAAACCAAAAATCTCCAGATAATTGTATAATGTATGGCCAGCCTAAAGGCTCTTTTGATCACTGAAAACAATCTCGGACACCTGTGATAATTAGATTGGCAGGTGAGCCCAATTTAAGTAAAAATTACTAAAGGAGGGTGTTCCACATTTTCAAGCAATATGGGGAAGAAAAAGGATCTCTGCTGCCGAAAAGAGTGAAATAGTTCAATGCCTTGGACGAGTTATGAAAACATTAAATATTTCAAGAAAACTTAAGCGTGATCATCGCACTATTAAGAGATTTGTGGCTGATTCAGAGCACAGACGGGTTCGTGCAGATAAAGGCACTTTGAGGAAGATTTCTGCCAGATCCATGCATCGGATCAAGAGAGCAGCTGCTAAAATACCATTACATAGCAGCAAACAGATATTTGAAGCTGCTGGTGCCTCTGGAGTCCCACGGACATCAAGGTATAGAGTCCTCTAGTCTTGCAACTGTGCATAAACCTTCTATTCGGCCACCACTAACCAATGCTCACACGCAGAAATGGCTGCATTGGGCAGAAAAATACATGAAGACTAATTTTCAAACAGTCCTGTTCACTGATGAGTGCCGTGCAACCCTGAATGGTCCAGATGGATAGAGTAGTGGATGGTTGGTGGACAGCCACCCTGTTCCAACAAGGCTGCGACGTCAGCAAGGCGGCGAAGTCATGTTTTGGGACGGAATCATGGGAACAAAGCTGGTCAGCCCCTTTAGGGTCCCCGAAGGTATAAAGATGACCTCTGCAAAGTATGTGGAATTTATGACTGACCATTTCTTCCCTGGTACAGAAGGAAGAACTATGCTTTCCGTAATAAAATCATCTTCATGCATGACAAAGCACCATCTCATGCTGCAAAGAATACGTCTGCATCAATGGCTGCTATGGGGATAAAAAGGAGAGAAAGTCATGGTGTGGCCTCCATCCTCCCCTGACCTCAATCCTATTGAGAACCTTTGGAGCATCCTCAAGCAAAAGATCTATGAGGGTGGGAGGCAGTGTACATCCAAACAGCAGCTCTGGGAGGCTATTCTGACATCTTGCAAACAAATTCAAGCAGAAACTGTCCAAAAACTCAAAAGTCCAATGGATGCAAGACTTGTGAGGCTGCTATCAAATAAGGGGTCCTATGTTAAAATGTAACGTGACCTGTTAAAATATTTAAAACGTTAAAATGTTGTTAAAAGTTTGATTGAATAGCTTTTGATTTCAGTAAATATGCTGCAAACACATCAAATGACAATTTTCAGTTCTGTACAACCTATAAAGTGTTTTGAAACTTACTGTTCGTAATAATTTGGAACAGTGCATTGTAAGTGGTTTATGTTTAAAAAAAATCCTGTTATTAGGAGGTTTGTTCAATAAAATGTGAATTGTACTCTTATTAGTTGATAACATGAGAATTATACTGACTGTTATTTACATCAATTATTTAGGTAAATGAGAAAAATATAATTTGCATAATAATTTGGAACAGGGTGTACACTCTTCAGCTCACCATATGTGGTTAAAAAATTTTTGGGTCAGTCAGCAGGGGTTAAAGTTTCTCTTTAACAATTTCAACATGGGGCCAATTCTGACACTTATCTCCCATGTAATTTAACCTGCATTTTCTTTTTTGCTAAAAAATTACTTAGAACCCCCAAACAGTATATGTATATTTTAAAGCAAAGAACCTAGAGAATAAAATGGTTGGTGTTGGCATTGTTTTGGAACAAATACACTTTCATAAATGTTATTGCACGCAAACACAATATGACACATAACGTTTTGGTAAAATCTAAAACACATTGTTATGCCTAGTAAATAAATACCAAACATGTTATGCTTTAAATTTGCGTACACCCGTAGAATGGCAACAAACTACAGTGCATTAAATTATCCCCAGGCGACACTTTAAAGGCCTTTACAGGTTACCAGTTTAGAGTTACACAGGAGGTCTGGTGCTAGAATTATTTCTCTCACTCTGATGTTCACAGCGAAACCTCGCATGCGTGGTGTGATCATGGTGTACATATGTGTGCAGGACCAATGCGTGTGTGGGACCAATTTAACATTTTTTAAAATCTTATATATATATTTTTGGTTATTTTTTTTTTTTATCACTTTTATTGCTATCACAAGGGATGACAACATTTCTTGTGATAGCATAGGCAGTAACAGGTCCTCTTTATAGAGATCCTGGGGTCTATGAGACCCCAGATCTCTCCTCTGGCCTTCAAAGCATCGGCTCAAACTAAGATCTGATGTCACACAGTGGAAGGAACAAGATCAGTTCCTCTCATTGTGTCCGGGGAAGCTGATGCTGCCAGTGGCATCCTTACCAGGCTGATTGGAAAGCTTGGTAAAGGTGGTGGCAGAAGGAGAGTTCACACCTATGCAGTTTGCATGTGATCCGTTTCTGCAGTGCTTTGTGCGGTGCGTTTTTGCATTTTTCTTCCCCAACTTGTTGCTGGGCAGATTAAAATGCAAAACACACTACATGCATTTCTGCAGCGTCTCCATTGAAGTCTATTGAACCAAAAAAGCAACATTTGCGTTTAAAAAAGTCCCTGACCCTTTACAAAAAATGCACCGGGTGAAAACACGGAGATGTGAACCTGTCCTAATGGAAATCATGTTAAATGGACTCCTGTGCATTTCTGCAAAACGCAAAGGAAAACACATAGGTGTGAACGTAGACCAAGTAAGGCTCCATTCACATTAGCACGTCTCCAAAGTGGTGCGACTTTGACCTGACTTTACATTCACTGGACTAACGTTGCATCAAACGTTGTGTCAAAGTAGTGCAGGAACTGCCTTGAAGTCACACAGATCTGAATGGTACTCAATGGTAAACATGGCTTGCAGCTTGTCATGCGGCAATGTCGCATGGCAAGTCGCACATGAGTGAATGGATTTTAGTGCTATATACCTGCTGGGATGACTTATGTATAGAATTGCCAGCAGTACAAAAAAAAAAAAAACAAACAAAACAGTACCAGGATCATGGTTGTAGCCTCAATACCATAATGTACAGGCATACTTCGGTTTATGAATTTAATTCGTTCTGTGGGACTTTTCGTATAGCGAAAAATTTGTAAATTGAAATGCTGTTTCCCATAGGAATGCATTAAAAACCAATTAATCCATTTCTGAGGTCAGAAAAAAGTAAACACTTCTAAAATGCCGCATGAGTGATTTTATCAAGTCATACGGTATTTTAGTAGTGACAACCATGTGTTGATGTTTCAGCAGTCAGCGGGGTTCCCCGCTGACAGCTGAATGTAAAAGAATTGCCACCAATTAAAAAAATAAATAAACGGCGTGGGGTCCCCCCTCCCATCCATACCAGACCCTTATCCGAGCATGCAGCCCGGCAGGTCAGAAAAGGGGGGGGTTCACAAGTGAAGGCCCCCCCTGTCCTGAATCATACCAGGCCACATGCCCTCAACATTGGGGGGGGGGGTGCTTTGGGGCATGTTGATGGGGACAAGGGCCTCTTCTCCACAACCCTGGCTGGTGGGGTTCTGCGGGCAGGGAGCTTATTGGAATCTGAAAGCCCCCTTTGACAAGGGGGCCCCCAGATCCCGCCCCCCTATGTATCATTGATGTTACATGGGGTGGGGTCACATGTGTGCTATCCCTGGGTGGCCCTGCCCCTTACCTACTTAAGACGTGTCAAACCACCAGCAGACAGACAACGGGAGCAATCGTCGGGGGTGGAGCCTGTTTTTTTTTTATTCTTTCTTTCAGGTCGGCGGCGGGCATCATGACTGACGTTGGATCTACTGCAGGGGACATTCTCTTAGTTTTTTCTTTTAACAAAGGACTTGTCATAGACAGTGTCCTGTCTTTTTTCACACTACCCTTTTTGTTTTTTGTGAATGAGTATGAGGACCATGTACCCCATACTCAATTACATAGGGGGCAGGATCTGGGGGCCCCCTTGTAAAAGGGGGCTTCCAGATTCTGAAAAGCCCCCTGCCCACAGACCCCCACAACCACCAGCCAGGGTTGTGGGGAAGAGACCCTTGTCCCCATCAACATGGGGACAAGGTGCTTTAGGGGGGGGGGGGAAGGGCCTGCCTCAAAGCACCACCCCATGTGGCCTGGTATGGTTCAGGAGAGAGGGCACTCACTCGCCCCCCCCTTTCCTGACCTGCATGCTCGGATAAGGGTCTGGTATGGATTTTGGGGGAACCCTCGCAACATTTTAAAAAAAATGTTGGCATGGGAGTTCCCCTCAAAATCAATACCAGAACTGAAGGGCTTGGTATGGATGGGAGGGGGGACCCCACGCCGTTTTTTTTTTATCATGGTTCCCTTTTTTAATGTAATTATTGCTTTTTTTTCTCTTCACTATAGCTCAGAAATTCAGCTGTTTCCCCCCAGCTTGTTAAAAGAAACAAAGTTTGCGTTAACTCCGGGAGGAAGCGACAGCTAATCCTGTGAGCTTTAGTGAAGAAAAAAAAAAGCCGGCAATTGCATTTAAAAATTGGCACGGATATACGTATTGCGAAAAAAATTCATAAAAATTTGTAAACCGAGGCATTATTTTCAATGGATTTTTGTTCGTAAACTGAAAATGATGTTAACCGAGGTGTTGGTAAACTGAGGTACACCTATATATGTATGTATGGCAGTATTGAGATGGTTAAGGGTCACCACACACATTACAATCTCTTGTAGATCTACTAACAAGTATATAGTACAAGGGTCTGCCTGATTGGATACAAAAAAAGAGTTTAGTGTCACTTTAAGTAGGAGACAGCCCCCTGTACCTTGTATTATACACTAGTTGTGGAACTCCCTAATTGTGAGCTATTGAGATCCTTCATATGACCAGCCAGTCCTAGAACCTGGACTAATGATAGAAGTCCCTGGTCACAGCCATCTCTAGATCACCCAGGATCAAAGCACGCTGTATAAACAGGACACTCAATCACACACCGATCACCGGTGTACAGACAGAACCAATCAAACCCTTAGTAAGAGTATCCAATACCCCTTATAACACCGTATTTTTCTAAAACCACAGCAATGACTGAACCTGACATGAATAACCCCCTGTACCAGGTCCTACGGCTTACATCGTCGTGCTGCATCCCGCCAGCCTCTCTCTACAGTCCTCCGGATCCGGAGCCACACTCACAACGCGTGCACAGCCTCAGCAGGCAGCCATCTACAAAGACAGAATCTCGCGAGAAGCGGCATCTCGAAACGTGACTTCCGCCAACGAGAAGCATTTCCATCACTTCCTACGTGGGCCACAAACGCTGATGCCCGGAATGGGGTGTGACTTCTGCTGATTTTCTACTGTGATTGGATAGTGTCTGTAAAGGTATTAGCATACATGAAAATCACATTCTAACGCTTGTTTCGTAAATGTGTTTTATGTACAGTTAATTATTTTCCTTTAATATATTTCCTGCGATAGTGGGAGAGCCTGAGAAGATAAAGGTGTAAGCAACTTATAAAAATGATTAGTATTGTAGAGGATGTAGTCGCACTAAGTTGGGTGAGGTGTGTCTGATAATTGGTCTTCGTCTGTCACGTGTTTTAGTTGATCCTTCTGGTTCATTGGTGTGATGAGTGGGTGTTCACACGGCTGTGTGATATGTGCCATCCCTTCTTGTTACGACTGGGCACATTACCCGTCTGATCCATGGCCAGCTTGATACATTGTGATCCTAATGATAAATTGTGAAGTGGTTGTTCTGTGGTTCTTGTAAAATTTGTTTCTCCATTAGTAATTGAGGGTTAAACAGCTTTAATATGTAAACTGCAAAAAAAAAAATCAAAGGAACACTTTGAAAGCACATCAGATCTCAATGATCTCAAAAATATCATGCTGGATATACTGATATGGACTGGGTAATGTGTTAGGAATGTAAGGATACCCCATCGTTTGATGGAAATGAAAATTATCAACCTACAGAGGACTGAATTCAAAGACACCGAATATCAAAGTGAAAAAATGATGCAGCAGGCTAGTCCATTTTGCTGAAATTTCATTGCATCAATTCAAAATGGTACTCAGTAGTTTGTATGACCCCCATGTGCTTGTATGCGTGCCTGATAACTTCGGGGCATGCTCCTAATGAGACGCGATGGATGGTGTCCTGGGGTGTTTCCTCCCAGATCTGGACCAGGGTATCACTGAGCTCCTGGACAGTCTGAGGTGCAACCTGGCAGCGGCGGATGGACTGAAACATGATATCCCAGAGGTGTTCTATTGGTTTAGGCTAGGCGAATGTGGGGGCCTTTTGGCTAAGATCAAGTGTAGTATCTGTTCTTATCAGTGTCCAGTGGGGGTGCTACCGGCCATTCTGGCTGTTGTATAGTACCCTCACTGGTATGATGGGGGTCCGGAAGGCTGGACCAGAGGGACAGAAACCAGGGAGCGCCATGATTCGTTCTGGGGCCTTGGGAGTAATTCCTCTGGGAAAGCTGGAAAGACCCAGTACCTCCTGGTTTGGACGGATCTACCTTGGTCTGGCCAGGGGCTGAGGACGCAAAAAGTCCGCAAACTCAGTGCCCCCTGGGGAAGACGCTCTCAGGGGTGCCACTAGTAACACCTGGGTGTGGGACCCCACAGTGTGAAGATGGCACATGGTCACTGTTTTTCACCTCTTTTTGCACAGCGCCCTAAGGACCAGGTCTTTTGGCTAAGTCCAGGGCAATTTTTGCTATGGGCCTCAGGGCCTGGTCTGTGCACAATTTGGCGCGGTACCACTTTTTTATTTTCTATTTATTTAATTTATTCACCTCCCACGTTTGTCACTTTTCTGTTGCTTATGTGTGTGTTTTTCACGGATGGAGGGTGTGGGTCCTCGGGCCTACCCTGAAGTCTAGGGGGAGGATGTGTGGCCTTTTGGTTCCTTCCTCCCCTGATCCCTAGGGGGTTTTCTCTTCGGGAGAACCCCCTGACCTAGTACTGGATGTCCGGCTTCGGCTGGGCATAAGGAACGGTGGTCCACCAGGCCTTTTGGCCAGGAGGACCAAATGGGAACCTTGTCCCTGTCAGGAGCTTCGTGCCCCGGGGGATCAGGGTAATGGTTCAACCCCTTCGGGGGTAGGACAAACACACCCCTAAGTGCACTTTTTCGTGTGGTGTTCGCACTTGCACTTTTTTTGTGATCACTTACGGGTTTTTCGTTGTAGTTTGCACATTTGCGGACTTAAAAAAAAAAAAAGAACGTGGGGGCCTTTTAATGGCATCAATTCCTTCATCCTCCAGGAACTGCCTGCATACTCTCGCTACATGAGGCCGGGCATTGTGGTGCACCAGGAGGAACCCAGGACCCACTGCACCAGCGTAGGGTCTAACAATGGGTCCAAGGATTTCATCCCGATACCTAATGGCAGTCAGTGTGCCATTGTCTAGCCTGTAGAGGTCTGTCCGTCCCTCCATGGATATGCCTCCCCAGACCATCACTGACCCACCATCACAATGGTCATGCTGAATGATGTTACAGGCAGCATAACGTTCTCCACGGCTTCTCCAGACACTTTCACATCTGTCACATGTGCTCAGGGTGAACCTGCTCTCATCTGTGAAAAGTACAGGGTGCCAGTGGCGGACCTGCCAATTCTGGTGTTCAATGGCAAATGCCATTTGAGCTCTATGGTGCCAGGCAGTGAGCACAGTATCGACTAGAGGACGTTGTCACGATCGCGGCATCAGACCCCAGACCTTCTCACCCAAACTTGTGACCAAAGGGCTAGACGATCTAAAACCGCGATGTGACGTGCGTAACAATGCCACGCCCAGCTGCACCCTGCACAACGATTTTCCAGCTAATGGATACAGATCGATGTACCGGCAGCCTGAGCGATTGTTACTGGGTAAGGTTAATTACGCAATTAACCCTTCACACTGCCACCACCCCCTTTTTGTACAGAGAAAGAGGAAACTCGGCTTTATCAGCTTTAACACTATAATGATTGAGATAATCGTCTGTATAAAACAGTCCACAGGCCAGTTATACAGAGGTTTAAACAACCACAGTAGCATCTCTTTAGAGGCAGGAATTCGTGAGTTGCAATACAGAGCTATAGAAACAGTTCAACACTTTCAGAAAGAAAGATTTATTACTAAAAGGTCAAACAGGAGCAATAAAAATATTTACAGAACAAAGATTTAACTAAGATATATATATATAAATATACAAAGAACTATAGCACAGCAAAGAGGTATCAGAGAGAGGTGAAAGGGTTAAAGTACTTGCCAAAGTCCTGGGTTAGCAGATCCAAGTTTCAGAGTAGAAGGGTGCTTTGATCTCCCTATGTTACGATGGAAAAAATGGGAGAATTCTTCAACTTCTTCTTCTCTTAGGCCTGACAGCCTGTTTTAAAGTCCCCAGCAGGGGGGTGGCTCTGCAGTCAAGGGCCAATCTTCACTTAGGGCGTAGAAATATGGGTGGATGCCTCAACTAGGGCAAAAATCTCCCATCACTCATATTTCCTATAACTTTTCATCTGCACAAGTGACAGTCCACCCGTGGATAGATTATTATGCAGACAAGTCTAAGAATTAATTAGATATGAATTAGGAAATTATATACTGCACAGTTCATTAGATCTATGTCTTGCTTCCCTGAGTGTCCGAGACAAGGCGAGTGACCCATCAAACTGTTCATCTGCTCATTGGCCATTTGACGAAGGGTCCAGTTTTTATGTATGTCTCTCATATTCCAAGATATGAGACATAGGGGAAAAATGGATTTACCAGAAGTTATCTGATTCTGTCACCTACACAGAGTTAGGTTTTATGAGGTTAGAATCTCTTTCAACTCCTGAGAAAGCTTGCCTTATCTCTTAGGAGGTGTTACAATTGGCAGGTTCTGTGGAGGCTCCAACTCTCTTTGGGGCTTTTACAGCTCCTATGACCCTCCTGTGACATTCCTAACTCACACACATACTGGCCACATGTTGCTGGGCCTCTCAGGAAGGGAGGGGGGAAGGAGAATAAGGGAGAAATGGATACTCTTACCAAAATGGAGTCTGCGTCCTTCACTGTGTGTTGCACACGTTTGCGACAGACGTCAGGCCCTCAGGTCACCCTCATGATGTCTGTTTATGATTGGTCAGAGACATTCACACCAGTGGCCTGCTCGTTTTGTAGGGCTCTGGCAGTGATCATTCTGTTCCTCCTTGCATAAAGGAGCAGATACCGGTCCTGCTGATGGGTTAAGGACCTTCTACAGCCCTGTCCAGCTCTCCTAGAGTAACTGCCTGTCTCCTGGAATCTCCTCCATGCTCTTGAGACTGTTCTGGGAGACACAGCAAACCTTCTGGCAATGGCACGTATTGATGTGCCATTCTGGAGGAGTTGGCCTGCCTGTGCAACCTCTGTAGGGTCCAGGTGTCACCTCATGCTACCAGTAGTGACACTGACCCTAGCCAAATGCAAAACTAGTGAAAAACAGTCAGAAAAGATGAGTAGCAAAAAAAAATGTCAGTGGCCTCCACCTGTAAAACCATTCCTGTTTTGGGGGTTGTCTCATTGTTGCCCATCTAGTGCACCTGTTGTTATTTCAAAGCAGCTGAAACTGATTAACAACCCCTTCTGCCAGATCAATATCCCAGGAGTTTAATTGACTTGATACTATAATGGTGTGAACCTCCTGCGCTTCTATTATGTTATGATGTACAGACAGGAAATGAACCAAGAGACAGGAAATTGTGGGTGAGGGGATTGTTGAGAGGAAATAGAAGAGACATTGCTGGAACTGGCAGGAGAGGAGCTGTATTTATGTCTTTTGAATTAGATATTGGCACACACCCCATACCTATACTTGGAGAGGAGCCACCATCATTGCGCCTACCCCAGAGAGGGAGATCGTTTTGCAGGGAGAGGTCTAACCAGCAGAAAAAAATATATGCTTGGAGGATCTGAGGGTGTGATCCCAAAAATGCTTTGATCCTTATGGGTCGAAGTTTTAAGGTGAGAGGCTAATCTTGCCATCTGTTGGATTTCGGCTTCACATCGCGGTTGTAGATCGGTTAGCCCTTCGGTCACGAGTTTGGTGAGAAGGTCTGGGGTCTGACGCCGCGATCGTGACATATTGTTGGCAGCGTACGTGGGATAGTTGCATTAGGAGCTTCAGTGCAGTGTTGAAAAATTGGCTCTGCACTGAAGGATTGTAACCTTTGTAGAAACAGTCCTTAGAAACAAGCGGTGCATACTTTTTATATATATATATATATATATATATATAGAGAGAGAGAGAGAGAGAGAGTCCCCATAGAGCAGGTGTCCACACCAGAGTGTCTCTCAGAGCATGGGTCCCCATCATAGAGCAGCTGTCCCCATCAGAGTGACCCCATAGAGCATGTGTCCCCATCAGAGTGCTCCCATCATCAGAGAGCAGGTGTCTCCCTCAGAGTGCCCCCATTCAGCAGGTGTCCCCATCAGAGTGCCCCCATCAGAGAGCAGGTGTCCCCATCAGAGTGACCCCATAGAGCAGGTGTTCCCATCAGAGAGCAGATGTCCCCATCAGAGTGCCCCCATAGAGCAGCTGTCCCCATTAGAGTGCCCCCTTCCATCAGGTGTTCCAATCAGAGTGACCCAATAAGAGAGCAGGTGTCCCCATAAGAGTGACCCCATACAGCAGGTGTCCCCATCAGTGTATCCCCATAGAGCAGGTGTCCCCATACAGCAGGTGTCCCCATCAGAGTGCCCCCCATCAGAGAGCAGTTTCATCATATTAGTTATATAATAATGATTTTTTTTCAGAATTTGTTTTGTATGTTCGGATTAGTTTCGTATATTTGTTGTTCTAAATTGATTTGTATTTTTGGAAGTTATTTCAGAAGATTCGCTATATTCATTTTAACGTGTTATTAAGTTATTTCAGGAGATTACATATGTACTCTGAGTCATCCCTGCTAGTCCAACCCACAAAGAGAAATATAATGAGTTAATTGGACGATCTTGACTAGAGTAATGAATGGAACAAAATTCATTTTGGATTCATTCGTTATGTAATGATTCAGAGATTCTGATGGATCCACCTCCATCCAACCCAAACACAATAAGGAATCTTCTTATTTCACTGTTACATAGTTAGTCTGGCTGAAAAAAGACAAAAGTCCATCCAATAATCCTACACCCACAGTTTATCCAGAGGAAGGCAAAAAACCCAGCAAAGAACGAAGCAATCTGCTCCCGCAGGGGAAAAAAATTCCTTCCTTGTCCACCGAAATGTTAGTAACCAGGTATATTCTGTGTATCTAGGAAGGAATCCAGGCCTTCTTTAAAGCAATCCACTGAGCTGGCCAGAACCAACTCTTGAGGGAGTCTATTCCACATTTTCACAGCTCTTAATGTGAAGAAACGTTTCCGTATTTGGAGAATACATTTCTTTTCCTCCAGATGTAAAGAGTGTCCCCTTGTCGTCTGTGATGACCTCAGGGTGAATAACTCAACACCGAGTTCACTATATGAACCACTGATGTATTTATACATGTTGATCATATCCCCCCTTAATCTCCTCTTCTCAAGAGAGAATACATTCAGTTCCTCTAATCTTTCCTCCTAGCTGATCTCCTCCATGCCTCTTATCAGTTTGGTTGCCCTTCTCTGTACTTTCTCCAGTTCCCCAATGTTCTTTTTGTGAATTGGTGCCCAAAACTGAACTGCATATTCCAGATGAGGTATTACTGTACAGGAGTAAAATTATATCTCTCTGGAGTCTATACCTCTTTTAATACAAGAGAGGATTTTGCTCGTTTTAGAAACCGCAGCTTGGCATTGCATGCCATTATTAAGCTTGTGATATACCAGAACTCCCAGATCCTTCTCCACCATTGATTCCCCCAGTTGTACCCCCCCCCCAGTATGTATGATACATGCATATTCTTAGCCCCCAAGTGCATAACCTTACATTTATCAACATTAAACCTCATTTGCCACATACAGTAGTTGCCCAATTAAACAGTGCATTGAGGTCAACTTGTAAATTGGAGACATCCTGTAAGGACAGTATTCCACTGCACAGCTTGGTGTGATCTGCAAAGACTGAAATGGGATTTTTAATCCCAGACCCTATATCATTTATAAATATATTAAACAGTAAGGGTCCCAACACTGAACCTTGGGGTACACCACTGACAACCCTAGACCATTCAGAGTATGAATCATTAACCACTACTCTCTGAATACGATCTTTTAGCCAGTTTTCTATCCATTTACATATAGATTTTTCCAAGCCTGTAGACTTTATCTTACACATTAGCTGTGTGTGGGGAACTGTGTCAAACGCTTTTACAAAATCCAAGTATACCATGTCCGCCGCCACCCCTCTGTCCAAGGTTTTGCTCACCTCATAAAAAGAAATCAGATTTGATTGACAACTTCTGTCTTTCATGTCAGTTGCTTAAAATATTTTTTTCCAGCAAGAACTCATCTATGTGGTCTTTTATTAAACTCTCCAGTATCATCCCAACTATAGAAGTTAAACTAACAGGTCTATAATTACTTGGTAAAGACTTTGACCCCTTTTTAAATATTGGCACCACATTGGCCTTATGCCAATCCAGTGGTATTATGCCAGTCTTTAAACAGTCTCTAAAAATGAGAAACAATGGCTTTGAAATGACAGAGCTCAATTCTTTAAGGACCTGTGGGTGTATGCCATACGGTCCAAGTACTTTATCCACCTTTATTCTGTCTAAATATTTCTGGATCATATAAATTGTGAGGCAATGTGGATCATCTGGAGCTGTGTCAATACCATGCCCATTATGGACAAGAGCTCCCCCATGCTCCTTTGTATACACAGAGCTGAAGAAGGTATTAAATAAATTTGCCTTCTCTTTGTCCCCAGTCACCCACTCTAGATTATATTGTAAAGGGCCTACATGCTCGGACCGGACCTTTCTACTATTAATATATTTGAAGACTTTTTTGGGGTTGGTCCTGCTCTTTTGCAATCTGTTGTTCGTTTTCAATTTTTCAATTTTCTTTTTGCATATTCTGTTATATTCTTTGTAATGTTTAAACGATGATAGCGTTCCTTCCTTTTTCTATTTAATAAAAGCTCTTTTCTTATTATCCATAACTTTTTTAACTTTGGCCATAAGGCACATAGGTTTGATTTTTAGCCTTTTAAGCTTGTTGCCCAAAGGAATATATTTTGCAATGTGTTCACATATAGTCTTTTTGAAGAATTCTCATTTCTGTGTTGTGTTCATTGATGCCAATATTCCCTCCCAGTTTAAGTTTTGGAGAGCAGCTCTCAGCCTTGGAAAATTAGCTTTCTTAAAGTTGAGCATTTTTTTTTTCCTGTATGTGCTTGTTGTTTACAGCTAACAATAAATGAAATCATGTTATGGTCACTGCTAACCAGATCTTCTTTTATATAGACATTCATAATAAGCTCTGCATGGTTTGAGATTACCAGGTCCAGCAAAGCATCATTCCTAGTTGGGGCCTCTCTGAACTGTACCATAAAATTGTCCTGTTTATTAATTTTTGCCCTTTAACTGTTCCTGCAGTACCATTACTCCAGTCAATATCCAGGTAGTTAAAATCCCCCATTATTATCACTGTCCCAGCCTTTGCAACCCCTTTTTCTGTGCTAGGAGCTGAGTCTCCACTTCCTCATTAACACTGGGAGGCCTATAACAAACTCCAGTGATTACATTTGTAGTACGCACCCCCATGTGCAGTTCCACTCATAATACATCAGCCTCATCACACTCTCCATCAACTAGGTCTACTTTCACACTTGCTCTGAGATCACTTCTCACATAGACAGACACCACCACCTTTCCTTTTTAACCCTGTCTCTTCAAAGAGAACATAGCCAGGAATATTAATGGCCCACTCATGTGGATAATGGAGCCAAGATTCAGCAATACCAATTAAATCATAGTTCTCTTCATGCACTAAAGCTTCCAACTCACCTATTTTGCTTGGCAGGCTTCTGGCATTGGTGAACAAACACTGACACTTTGTGCACACGTATTTTTCATATTTTTTATTTTGATACAAATGGTACCAATTCCAGTGGTTGTTTGTATCATGGGAACCTGTTTATCATCTGCCATAGCCCTCCCCCATCTTTCCCTATTCCACCCACCTATAAGTACTGACCCCTGTCTGGCCTGTCTACTCCGTAATAATCTAATTCTTCCTCCCCCCTCGATCCTAGTTTAAATACTCCTCCAGCTGTGATATAAACCTCTCCCCCAGCACAGCAGACCCCCTTCCATTTAAGTGCAAACCATCTCTAGCATATAGGTTGCACCCCAATGAAAAGGCAGCCCAGTGCTCTAGAAACCCAAATCCTTCCCTCTTACACCAGGTCTTTAGGCATGCATTCAGTTCTCTAATCTCTCCCTGTATTTCCTGAGTTGTACATGGCACAGCTAAAATTTCAGAGACTATCACCTTGAGGTCTTTCCTGGCACTGTTATACAGTACCTTATGTTATATTAGTGAACTAGAATAAACAAAATGGATCTGAATGAATTTGGATCATTTGTCATATTACATTATTTCAGATGCTTCAAACTTTAACAAAAGGCTCAAGCTGTTGCATCACATCACCCAAATGGCTGAAGACTGTTTTTGGAGTTTATTAACCAAATTGTGAACTGGACTTTTCTACATAATATATTTTATTCATGTTTTATATATGCACTTTATATTGTGGTATTTTTAGTTAGTATGATTTGTGATACATGTCAATGCATGTCATTTGTTTGCACATGAATTCATATTCCACTCTAAACTGTTAGGTGATATTGCACTGAACTTGGATTTGCACATTAACACGTCAGTAGTGTGTTTCTTTTGATTGTAATGTTTGAACGCATGTCAGTGCTGGCTGCAATCCATTTTTTTTGTGCTAATCAGTTGCACTATCACCGGGTAGTACTTTACCACCTTTCAAATGCTGGCTGAAGAGCAACATGAGCGTGGTTCACTCTTCAGAGCTAGTGTGACAAACCCTAAAGAAGCCAAAAGGGTTCTTAAAGTGAACCTCCTCTAACAAATTTTTTTTGTGCTTGGGGCTTGGGTGTCTTTTTCTGACAGGTACCCGCTACCACTTCTGCAATTCTTGCCTAAGCAGCAATTACAGTTAGGTCCATATATATTTGGACAAAGGCACAAGTTTAGATTTTTTCAGGTATTTACCAAAACATATTCAAGCTATAGGTCTATAATAGATATGGGCTGACAGTGTACGCTCTCAGGTTTAATTTGAGGGTATGTACATCCAAATTGGAGGAAGGGTTTAGGAATTACAGCTCTTAAGAATAGCCATCCCCTCTTTTTCAAGAGACCAAAAGTAATTGGACAAATTAATAAAAAGCTGGCCAGGTGTGGGTTACTACTTCGTTATTTCTTCATCAATTAAGCAGGTAAAAGGTCTGGAGCTGATTCTAAGTGTGGTATTTGCATTTGGAATCTATTGCTGTAAACCTACATCATGCGTTCAAAGGAACTGTCCTTGCAAGTGAAACAGGCCATTGTAAGGCTTCAAAAATGAAACAAATTCATCAGAGAGATAGCAGCAACATTAGGAGTGGCCAAATCAACAGTTTGGTACATTCTGAGGAAAGAAGAATGCACTGGTGAGTTCAGCAACATAAAAAGGCATGAACGTCCACGGAAGACAACAGTGGTGGATGATCGCAGGATCCTCTCTATGGTAAAGAAAAACCCATTCACAACATCCAGACAAGTGAAGGACACTCTCCAGGAGGTGGACGTATCATTGTCAAAGTCTGCAATCAAGAGAAGACTTCATGAGAGCAAATACAGAGGGTTCACCACAAGGTGCAAACCATTCATAAGCCTAAAGAATAGAAAAGCCAGATTAGACTTTGCCAAAAACATCTAAAAAAGCAAGACCAGTTCGGTAAAAGCATTCTTTGGACAGATGAAATGAAGATTAATCTGTACCAGAATGCTGGGAAGAAAAAGTGTGGAGAAGGCTTGGAACAGCTCATGATCCAAAGCACACAACGTCATCTGTAAAACATGGTGGAAGCAGTGTGATGGCATGGGCATGCATGGCTTCCAGTAGCACTGGGTCATTGGTGTTTATTGATGATGTGACAAAAGACAGAAGCAGCCGGATGATTTCTGCAGTGTTTAGAGATATACTGTCAGCCCAGATTCAGCCAAATATAGCAAAGTTGATTGGAAGGTGCTTCACAGTACAGATGGACAATGATCCAAAGCACACTGCAAAAGCAACCCAGGAACTTTTGAAGGAAAAGAAGTGGAATATTCTGCAATGGCCGAGTCAATCACCTGATCTCAACCCTATTGAGCATGTATTTCACTTGCTGAAGGCAAAACTAAAAGCAGAAAGACCCACAAACAAAGAACTGAAGACAGCTGCAGTTAGAGCCTGGAAATGCATCAGAAAGGAGGAAACCCAGTCTTTGGTAATGTCCATGGGTTCCAGATTTCAGGCAGTCATTGCCAATAAAGGTGTCAGGGACCGTGGGTCTCGCCGCAGTGCACAGGTCTGCGCATGCGCAGATTGCCTAGGCGCACCGCGGGAGCGCGCCTGGCACCAATGACGGTGCAGGGTGCACTATTTAAACTAGCCAGGCGGTGATCAGATTGCCGCAAGGTCTAGTTCCTGTTACCTGTGTTCCTGAAGTATGTTCCTAGTTGCCGACCCTGCCTGTCCTGATTCTTGCTGACCTTCTCCTGCTCTGATCCCTGGCTTGTCCCTGACTATTCCTCTGCCTGCTCCTATTATTATTGGTCCTCCTGTTGCTGAACCTTGGCT
Source organism: Staurois parvus (assembly GCF_062004578.1). Taxonomy (NCBI): domain Eukaryota; kingdom Metazoa; phylum Chordata; class Amphibia; order Anura; family Ranidae; genus Staurois; species Staurois parvus. The sequence continues at coordinate 3,056,398 of NW_028318886.1, forward strand.
CGTGACCCTGTTACTCTTCGTCTACTGCTTGGTACCTATCTGCCTCCACCGTTACCGACCCGGCTAGTCTGACCACGCACACTCCTAACTGTCATCCATCCATCCCGCTCAGGACCTGGACCTGGCAGCCTCTTCACATCAGGCTCACCCCTGGCACATACCCTCAGCAGGACCCCTCTACCACAGTTGGGTGCACTCAGGGGCCGCGAACTGGTTTCAGTCTTGCACCAAGTCCATCCCCACCATCAGGGACTCTGGTGAAAAGGCAGACTGGGACTTAGTCCTGGGGAATCCCGTTCTGTGGATCACTAGCGATCACGCTGGGCAGTGCCTGACGAAAGGATTCTCAACAAAATATTAAAAATGAAAATTTTATTTATGATTATATTCATTTGTCCAATTACATTTGAGCTGAAAATGGAGGGACTGTGTATAAAAAAGGTTGCAGTTCCTAAAATTTGTACTTGATATTTATGTTCAACCCCTTGAATTAAACCTGAGAGTGTGCACTTTCAGCCCATATCCATTATATAGCTATAGATTGAATATGTTTAGGTAAATACATGGAAAAAACAAAAATTGTGCCTGTGACCAAATATATATGGACCTAACTGTATGTCAGTTTGATCCTCCACCCTTTTGTATTGTAACTGCTGAGATTTATTTTCTTAGCGTTTTCCTAGCACAGGGACGGAACAGGTCTTGTCATGTTTCACATGACTGTCATATTGACTGTCATATGCCTTTAAATGTTTTCTGTGTTTTGTCTTTGCTCCTCCCTTTCCTTTGGTTAGTTAATGTTGCATAAATAGCTCTTCCCTTTTCCCAGAGATGGATGGCAGCTAGCCTCATGGCATGAAGCAAGATACAGTACGTTCTTTTGACCTATGGAATTTCATTGTTGTAAGATTCAATCAGTTTATGGAATAAACTTCACAAAATCTACAAGATGTCATTCTCATTGAGTCACTGACTGTGGTATCCAATTGAGGTTGAAGTTATCGCTATCTCATCACAACTGTAAATTACAGAGATCACACTATCAATGCTTAGATTGGAGACACAGAACAGGTCTTGTACCAACAAGCAGTACCTGGGAAGTCTGGTTCCCCATCACTAGACACGTGCAATTTGTTTTGTTACAAAATGAAGTTCAGACTAAATTTTTGTTATTTGAAGATTCAGATGTATCTGAATCTCTGATTCACAATAGTAACGAATTTCAACAAATCTGAAATAGTAGGCTGACTGCCAACCTAAAGTCCACAGTACAGCAATGGCCAATGGTTGATGGATACCTGATGTTTTATAAAAGATAACCTGTCCAAACACACATTGGGGTGCCTACGCATGAAAATTATAACTGAAAACTAATGGCATGTAAGGGCTTTTAAAGCTCCGCCTACGGAAAGTTTTACATATCAAATTGTGTCATCAACAGAAAAATTAGTTTTGTTTTGGATTCATTCAATAAGTTAATAATTTTGTTTCATCATATTCATCAAGTTAGAATGATTAGTTTTTGGAATTTGTTTCATATATTTAGATTTTTTCATATATGTTATTTTCAAATCAATTCGAAATTTGAATTTCAGGAGATGGCTATATTCTTTCTATTTTATTCTTTTCTATATCAAATTCAAAATTAAAATTTCACAGCTATATTGTTTTTTTTTCTATTCTATTCTATTTGAAATTAAACTTTTGGAAGATGGCTATATTCAATTTTATTCAGTTCTATGCTATTCTTTTTTATATCAAATGTCAAATTTAGGAAGATGGCTATATTGTTTCTATTGTATTCCACTCTATTCTGTTCGAAATTCGAATTTTAGAAGACGGCTATATACTTTCTATTTTATTCTATTCTATTCAAAATTTGAATTTCAAATTTCAGAAGGTGGCTATATCCTTTCTATTTTATTCTATTCTATTTGAATTTCAGAAGACAGCTATATTCTTTATTTTTTATTCTATCCTATTTGAAATTAAAATTTTGGAAGACACCTATATTCTTTCTATTTTATTCTATTCAAATTTCAGAGGATGTCTATATTCTTTCTATTTTTATTATATTCTAAGCTATCCTATTTTTTCTATTCTATTCTTTTATTTTCTATTTTAATTCAATTCTTTTATTTTCTATTCTATTTTATTCTATTCTTTTATATTCTATTCCTTTCTACTCTTTTCTATTATTTTACTTTCCATTCTATATTATTCTCTTCTTTTTTATTCTAGTCTATTCTCTTTTGTTTTTTTCAGTTCTATTCTTGTATTCTATTGTATTCTATTCTATTTTATTCAGTTTTATTCTTTTGTATTGTATTGTATTGTATTGTATTCTAGTCTATTGAGCAGCCTAAGTAGGAATGATCACTTCTATATCCAATTTCAATATGTTTCCATTGTGAATTCAAATTCATTTTGAAATTCGGATAATTTCTTTCCCTAAAATGTATTTTTAATTCATCGAAATGTGTTACTATTGTGATTGGCCAATCAGTGATCACATGAATAGTAGTACACAAGATGTCACTTCCTGACATCATTGCTTACTCTTGCAAAATCTATGAATGATCACAGAGGTCACATGGTACAAGGTTATTCACAACAGACTTGTACAATGTGACAAGCAGTGACCAATCACAGCTCGCACAGTATGTCTCAATGACTGCAGGAATGCAGCCAGAGAGAAGGAGAAATGATTGCTTTTATAGCCTTTATGGATGTAAAAGCAATCAGTGTAGAAAAAGCAAAAAAAAAATCTTCATCACCCCCCACAAGTAGTACAGTATCACTATGGTGACACTGTACTGCTAGGGTGACAGTATGTCAAAAAAAAAACCCATCAATAATAATATAAAAAAATAAAATAAAAATAATTTTGAAAAATTATAGATTTTGGTTATAAACTAATTTGGGTTTTTTTTTTTTTTTTCACTAAAAAGATAGATGAATACATTTTGGCCAAGTTTTATAAAGAAAGATTATTTAGTTGCAAAATTTTATAGGAAAAAAACATTTTTTTAAAAACATTTTTGGACTTCTTAATTTATATAGAAAAAAAATAAAAATCCCAGTGGTGAATAAATACCACCAAAATAAAGTTTTATCTGTCTCAAAAAAACGCTAAAAAATATATATGGGTACAATGCTGCATGACCGCGCAATTGTCATTCAAAGTGTGATAGCACTGAAAGCTGAAAATTGGCCTGGGCAGGAAGGGGGTGAAAGTGTCCGGACTTGAAGTGGTTAAAAAGTCTCTGACTCTGAGAGATATAATGGTTGGGGAAGAATTAGGATCATATAGAGAGACGAAAGAAAAAAAGGGAGAAGTTTTCAATAAAATGGATAGATTACAAAATTACCAATTGAAACACTTTTTTGAGAGTCTCCCAAAGCCTATAAGAACTAGAAAAGAGTGGAATCCATTAGAGAGAATATTGGAGACACGGGGAAATGGGAGACACGGAATTGCAAAAATACACAAGATATTAATGGAACTAGACACTGACACAAAACTAATATACATAGAGAAATGGGAAAGAGATATGGAAAGAGAAATAGATGAGGAGGAGAAAAGGCAAATCCTTAGATTAATTCACGAAAACATTAGTATGAGGGAAGTAGAAATAAATTATAAGTGTTTGATGAGATGGCACATCACACCTAATGTAGAGTATAAATTGAATGGGGAATTTCACGGTTATGTTGCAGAGGTTGTGGAGAGGTGGGCACGTGGTATCATATATGGTGGGAGTGCTCAAGAATACAGGTGTTTTGGCGGAAAATAGTTTATTTAATAAGGAAAATCACAAAAATTAACATAGGACTAGACCCAGAGATATGTGTTCTCCATATCACAGAATTCCCAGTGAATATCCCAAGTTCTCGGGGATATGGAATTATTTGACCGCAGCGAAGAGCTTGATACCTAGGTTTTGGAAAAAAAAAGAGGTGCAAACTGAGGAGGATTGGATGGGCAGAATGAATCAGATCTGTGGGACAGAAAAACTGTATTACATGCATATAGATAAGATGGAGATGTATAATACAAAATGGAAAAAATGGGAAGAGTATAGAGAAAAAGTGAAATATATGAAGATATAATACCCCTAGAGATGGATTTAGAAATAATAGAAATGTATGGTGTAAAGGAGAAGAGAGAAAATGTAGAGTGGGAGAGGGAGGGGGGGCGGGAGGGGAGGGGGAGATTGAGGTGAGGGGGGAGGGGAAAGAGGGAGGGTGGAGGGGAGTGATTTAAATAAATTATGCAAATTGGAAGATATTGTTTGAATATCATTTTAATAGAAATGTCAATGTGATTTGTATTTGAACTGATAAACTAATAAATATTTATAATAAAAAGGAAAAAGTCTCTGACTCTTTCCAAAAATTGCACCCGGTGAAAATGCGGAGATGTGAACGTATCCCATAGGAAATCATGTTAAATGGACTTTAGTGCATTTCTGCAAAATGCAAAAGGCACCGCAAAACGCTTAGGTGTGAACCTAGCCTAAAACACCAAAAATTTAATTTAAACTGTAATACAAATGTAGACAGTATATAGTGTATATAAATATATGTCCAATCTTCAGTGCCTATGTATATTCAGTGTGCAAATCAATCCAACAGTGACACCAAATTATTATCATCCAAGTGATACAGTGACACACTCCACCCAGATCTGGGATTCCGTTGATGTCTTCTCCACTCTGACTCCACTCCCAATGTCACCAGTTGTGCCTTCACCTTATTAAATGGGTCCCAGTAATTCAGATTCAGATTCTGATCATCACAAAGGAAAATAGTTATGATACAATCAGGCTCCATGCATACTAGTGTTTTTTAAGCTCCTAGAAGCTGATATTAGCATTTTTTCTGCTCCTAGAAGCTAAATAGTGTTATTCTATGAGTCCATGCACACTGCTTTAGGCTATTAGAGTTTTTTGAGCTTCAGCATCTAGTAGTTTTTTGCAGCATTTTTCCAGCAGAAAAAAATGCTAAACGCCTCTAAAATGTTCCTAACAGCTTTCATCTAGCTTTTTTTCCCGACATGTACTCTAAAAACACTAATAAAACACTAAACGCTACTAAAAATTTCTCCAGAGCTTGCCTCATTCTCTGGAACTCTCTACCCAAATCTATCTGAATATCACCTACTCTGCCAACTTTTAGGTGATCTCTGAAAACCTATCTCTTCAGAAAAGCCTATCCTGCCTTCAGCTAATAACGGAATCTTTTATTCCTCCTATCAGTTCATCCCCCACAGCTATTACCTTTTGTACCACCTGCCCCTTCCTCTTAGATTGTAAACTCCCAGGATCAGGCCCTCCTAACCCTCGTATATTGAACTACAGTGGGGATTGAAAGTTTGGGCACCCCAGCTAAAAATTTGTATTAATGTGCATAAAGAAGCCAAGGAAAGATGGAAAAATCTCCAAAAGGCATCAAATTACAGATTAGACATTGTTATAATATGTCAACAAAAGTTAGATTTTATTTCCATCATTTACACTTTCAAAATAACAGAAAACAAAAAAATGGCGTCTGCAAAAGTTTGGGCACCCTGCAGAATTTATAGCATGCACTGCCCCCTTTGCAAAGCTGAGACCTGCCAGTGTCATGGATTGTTCTCAATCATCGTCTGGGAAGACCAGGTGATGTCAATCTCAAAGGTTTTAAATGCCCAGACTCATCTGACCTTGCCCCAACAATCAGCACCATGGGTTCTTCTAAGCAGTTGTCTAGAAAACTGAAACTGAAAATAGTTGACGCTCACAAAGCTGGAGAAGGCTATAAGAAGATAGCAAAGCGTTTTCAGATGTCAATATCCTCTGTTCGGAATGTAATTAAGAAATGGCAGCCATCAGGAACAGTGGAAGTTAAAGAAAGATCTGGAAGACCAAGAAAAATATCAGACAGAACAGCTCGCAGGATTGTGAGAAAAACAATTCAAAACCCACGTTTGACTGCACGATCCCTCCAGAAAGATCTGGCAGACACTGGAGTTGTGGTACACTATTCCACTATAAAGAGATACTTGTACAAATATGGTCTTCATGGAAGAGTCATCAGAAGAAAACCTCTTCTACGTCCTCACCACAAAAATCATCGTTTGAACTTTGCAAATGAGCATATAGACAAGCCTGATGCATTTTGGAAACAAGTTCTGTAGACCGATGAGGTTAAAATTGAACTTTTTGGCGGGAATGAGCAAAGGTACGTTTGGAGAAGAAGGGGCACAGAATTTAATGAAAAGAACCTCTGTCCAACTGTTAAGCATGGGGTTGGATCAATCATGCTTTGGGGTTGTGTTGCAGCCAGTGGCACAGGGAACATCTCATGAGTAGAAGGAAAAATGGATTCAATAAAATTTCAGCAAATTTTGGATGGTAACTTGATGCCATCTGTGAAAAAGCTGAAGTTAAAGAGAGGATGGCTTCTACAAATGGATAATGATCCTAAACACACCTCGAAATCCACGGGGGATTACATCAAGAGGCGTAAACTGAAGGTTTTGCCATGGCCTTCACAATCTCCTGACCTCAACATAATTGAAAATCTATGGATAGACCTTAAAAGAGCAGTGCGTGACAGACAGCCTAGAAATCTCAAAGAACTGGAAGACTTTTGTAAGGAAGAATGGGCAAAGATACCTCAAACAAGAATTGAAAGACTCTTGGCTGGCTACAAAAAGCGTTTACAAGCTGTGATACTTGCCAAAGGGGGCAGTACAAGATATTAACTCTGCAGGGTGCCCAAACTTTTGCAGATGCCATTTTTTTGTTTTCTGTTATTTTGAAAGTGTAAATGATGGAAATAAAATATAACTTTTGTTGACATATTATAGGAATGTCTAATCTGTAATTTGATGCCTTTTGGAGATTTTTCCATCTTTCCTTGGCTTCTTTATGTACATTAATACAAATTTTTAGCTTTGGTGCCCAAACTTTCGATCCCCGCTGTATATTGTTGCTGTATTGTCTCCCTTTATATTGTAAAGCGCTGAGCAAAATGTTGGCCCTATATAAATCCTGTATAATAATAATAATAATAATAATAATAAAAAACGCTGTTACCAGTGTTTCTTATCCAGCGTTTTTTGAGCTTAAAATAATGCTAGTGTGCATGGAGCCTTATACTCAATGAAGAACAAAGCTAAACAAAATAACATAAATCACCACTAACAACAAATGAATGTATACAATAACATGAACTGAAATGGAACACGTTAAAAACTAAATTAAATACTAAACTATAATAAAAATATCATCCTATTAAAGCACTACAATGAATAAATAGCAACAGCTGAAATAAGAAAAATAATTCATAGGTCCAGATAGCACTTATCCCCACCAAGGGATAAGGATCCCTCTCTTACTATACAGAAAAATGGGACAGTTGAGATTTGTGTTGACTCCAGTCTCCTGTATCTTGTACAATGCTGACCACAGACCCAGCCAGTCATTGCAGCTATGATTGTGTAATCTGTGCAAAAGTACAAAATGTTCAAAAAATCAAAAAGATTTTGTCCCCCCCCCCCCTTGAGGGGGTGGGTACTGGCTTCCTCTGTTCCACATCCATCCAACCACCATATGAAGAATGTGGATGGGATGGTGCAAGACGATTCTGGGTTGTACATTAGCACAATACAAGAATTGTCTCTGATAGATGCTGAATGCTCACACACAAAGGAGAACAGCGACCCCAGCCAGGATTCTGGAAGCTCTGACAACATCACAGACACATTTGTGTCCCAGTTATGTGACCTCCTTACACCGATGCTGTACTGGGTGAGAAGCAGATAGAACAGATGGTGGTATAGGAGGATCAGGGTGGCCGTCTGTGTGTAATCCTCTCCGACTCGCAAGGTAAGATATGTAATGACTCTTCCAACAAATCATAGAATATGAGAAATAATGTAACATTGGGGGAGATTTACTAAAACTGGAACACTCAGAATCTGGTAGAGCTGTGCATAGTAACCAATCAGCTTCTGCCTTCAGCTTGTTCAATTAAGCTTGGATACTAAAACCTGGAAGCTGATTGGATTCTGTGCAGAGCTGCCACAGATTTTGCACTCTCCATTTTTAGTAATATCCCCCATTGCAAATGTAATGTGTAACAGTGTACAGAACATCCTCCTCTGTGTTATGGGTCATCCAAGGCACTTACACTACATGGGAATTAACGTTACATTGTATATATAATATGTAACAGTGTATAGAACATCGTCCACTGTGTCATGGGTACTAACTGCATATGAGAATTAATGTTACATTGCATATACGCTATACTGACGAAGGTATTTGGACACCTCTCCAAATCATTGGATTCAGGTGTTCCAATCACCTCCATGGCCACAGGTGTATACAATCAAGCCCCTAGGCATGCAGACTACTTCTACAAACATTTGTGAAAGAATAGGTCGCTATCAGGAGCTCAGTGAATTCTAGCGTGGTGCCATGATAGGTTGCCACTTGTGCAATAAATCCATCCGTGAAATTTCCTTGTTACTAAATATTCCACGGTTAACTGTTAGTGGAATTATATCGAAGTGGAAGCAACTGGGAACAACAGCAACTCAGCCATGAAGTGGTAGGCCACGTAAAATTACAGCGCATGCTGAAGCGCACAGTGTGCAGAAGTCACCAACTATCTGCAGAGTCAATAGCTAAAGACCTCCAAACTTTGTGTGGCCTTCAGATTAGCACAACAGTGCATAGAGAGCTTAATGGAATGGGTTTTCATGGCTGAGCAGCTGCATCCAAGCCTTACATCACCAAGTGCAATGCAAAACACCAGATGCAGTGGCATAGAGCACACCGTCACTGGACTCTAGAGCAGTGGAGACGTGTTCTCTGGAGTGATGAATCATGCTTATCCGTCTGGCAATCCGATGGACATATCTGGGTTTGGCGGTTGCCAGGAGGACAGTACTTACCTGACTGCATTGTGCCAAGTGCAAAGTTTGGTGGAGGGGAGATTATGGTGTGGGGTTGTTTTTCAGGGTTGGGCTTGGCTCCTTAGTTCCAGTGAAGGGAACTCTTAAGGCGTCAGCATACCAAGACATTTTGGACAATTTCCTGTTCCCAACTTTGTGGGAAGAGTTTTGGGGTGGCCCCTTCCTGTTCCGACATGACCGTGCACCAGTGCACAAAGCAAGGTCCATAAGACATGGATGAACAAGTTTGGGGTGGGGGAACTTGACTGGCCTGACCTCAACTGATAGAACACCTTTGGGATGAATTAGAGCGGAGACTGTGAGCCAGGCCTTCTCGTCCAACATCAGGGCCTGACCTCACAAATGCGCTTCTGGAGGAATGGTCAAACATTCCCATAGACACACTCCTAAACCTTGTGGACAGCCTTCCCAGAAGAGTTGTAGCTGTTATAGCTGCAAAGGGTGGGCCAACTCAATACTGAACCCTACGGACTAAGACTGGGATGCCATTAAAATTCATGTGTGTGTAAAGGCAGGCGTCCCAGTATTTTTGGCAATATAGAGTATAATATGTGTATAAAACATCCTCCTGTGTCTGTGTCATCGGTCATCCGGTGCCCTTACACCACATAGGAAATAATGTTACATTATATATGCAATATGTAACAGTGTATAGAACATCCTTCTCTGTCTGTGTCTTGGGCCATTGGGACACCAGCAGTATATGGGAAAGTTGTTTTTTTTAGTTTTACGGGTTCTTTTTTTAGAATGTTTTGTACTGCTATCTGGAGCTCCTTTAGGGATTTCCCCTCATTTCCTGTCCTGGTGACATTTTTATCACCAACAGCAGCATAGAGAGAAATAAAAATGCTTTACCTAAAGTTATACTCCAGGTAGATATAAAAGATTCAAATGAATGCAACTCTGTAATCATGAATACATCATTAAATAGAGGCAGTGTATGTACCTGAATGTGTCTTGGTATCAGCCTCTTTCAGTCCCTGAACAGCAGAGCTCAATCTGGAAGTGGGAAAAGTAGCACAAGAAGACCATTAGTTGTGCTGCAGGGTTTATGTACTAACAATAAAGAGCCCGTACGAAAGAGACAAACTAATCAATGTGCTGCTCACTACTCAATCACAGGCTGGGGTGACCTGGGCTCAGAGGAAGCAGGTTGAATGATGCTGGCCATCAGACTAAGGACTTCTATTTGCTGAAAAGAACTACAGCAGGGGAAATATCTGGATTGAAGATTAATATGCAGAAAAAGCTGGTTTGGTTATTTAATATTTTAATGGGCTGTTCATTTTTGTCTTGTTCCTGTTGGCTGGACTCCAGCTATCATTTAGATAAAATGAATTTTACATAGCTCAGCCCCAGACTTATCTAATTGGACATTTTAAATGGTCTTAAAAGTCCAGATGATCTGAATGCCTTTCTGATGGAGTCGTGCTCCCAGGGGAAGATTATCTTCTGTGCACAGTTGTGTTCCTGCTGTGAGTGGATATAATCAAGGACAGCCCAAATAATCAGCAGTAGAGAAAGAGCAGAATATGTTCATATATATATGGAACTCACACACAAGGTGGCATGGTTTAAAACTACATGTCCCATTAAGACTGGCCTGTCCACAGGGTGACAACGCTGCTGAGTGATTTCACAGCAGAATGAAGAATGTTGTCACTCTTTGAAGTGGTACAATAACATATTTACTGGCAAGACCAGCAAGTAATAACACTGTGTTATGGAGCGGAGGGGCTCTTGAGTTCTCAGTGCTGACAAGCTGCATTTTATGTATCATTTTGGTCATAGTTACACTTTATAGTGCCAGTCCACTGGCAACAGCTCTCCCAGTGTTTGGTGCACGTCCAGTGATTTCTATTTTTTTTCGGGGACTTCAGTGGGGTTTTGCGGAGCTCTGCAATCATTGGAATTTCTCTGTTACATTGAATACATTGTTCCTATGTATCCGCTGGTTGCTGGTAGAAGTGCAGAGAGCAACATCTGTCTGACATTCCCAGGAAGTTATCCATTCTAGCTTCTGGCAGATTTTTTGTTTTTCAGAGACAAGAAATCCCTTGTGGCTTTGCAGTTTTACATAATGTACAAAACGTATTATTGCATAGGAGAGCAGCTTGGCCTCAGGATCATTTAACAGAATGAACAAAAGACAACAAAAAGATACAAAACAACGACAAAAAGATAGAAAAAAAATGCATACAAAAACAACAGAAGACAAAATAAATAAAAAGATGCAAAAAATAACAAAAAATATACAAAAAGTTACAAAAACAACAACATGGAGTGGTTCCAAACTGATTAGTGCTGACATTGTGTTTTTCAGATGACCGGAGGGACAGCAAGAGAGGCCAGCCTTGTCCAGCAGACCTTTGCTCTGCTGCAGAAGAATATTCTGGTACAATGGAGGCGGTTGGGACATGTAGTGCTGGTAGGTGAACCGTGACCGGGGGCAATCCTGTGGGTGTTTGTTGGAAGGGCCGTTAAGGGAGATAATAATTTCAGTTGCTGCTGTTGACATTTCCTTTTCTACAATAAATTTATAAGGAGCTCTGTTATTCGATCTTTAATTTTAGTGACTGGGTCACCTTTATGGCATTAAAGCACAACTCCAGCCAAAACTTTATTTTACTTCCAGTTGAATTGATAGGATTAAACTTCTGTTGTCTTTTTTTTTTGCACTTTATGTCCATATTAGCGACAGTTCCCCTTACTTCCTGTCTTGGTGACAACAAGGCAAGAGAGGACAGAGTGCTGGTGTCACTGGGACAGGAGGACAGAGCAACAAAGGCTGAATGATATCACTACCTGCTTGATGGTTTTGTTGCTGTCTCTGTCCCTCATCACTTCCCACCCATGTGACACCCTGTCCCCAGGACAGGAAGTTGTCAATATATCCCGATATAGGGACACAGGAATAAACACTTTTTTACCCACTGCTGCTGCTACAGTTTGATGTTCTTCTTGGTCCAAATCCTTTCTGTAAATCTCTTTCTTTATGATCAAAGGTTTTCAATCCATCAAATCGTGGTTTAATACAGACTGTCCTTATGAAGAGTGTAATGTTCCAAAAAGTGCTGGATTTCCACATCTGCCATAAACACAGCAGTAATTTAAATCCATCTGCTAGCCTTTTGCTATTGAGGTGCTATTGGGTGCATAAGAAACCAACAGAGGTTTCAACCTCCAATCATCTCTCTGTGCAAAACTAAATAAAAGATTTTGGCTGGAGTTCAGTTTTAGTAATCCAGAGAGCCAGTCCCATGTCATCCAACAGTATGGATTCCTCCAGTTAAGAGCCCCTTTATCTAACCCAAAATTTCCTGTAGTAGAAGAGAGGTCAGGAGATGTTTATCTCTATGAAGTGTCTGTGATGTCACAGTGTTCTCCTAGTGATGGTGGTGAACCCATGATTGGTTTTGCAGGAGTGGCTCCAGCATTTGGCATGGATCTTCATGCTGTTCTTAATACTGGCTATTAGAGACAGTCCAAGGCCAAGTGCGTACTCACCGGCCGAGGTCCTGGGGCGTCTGGATGAATTCAGCAACAAAACTTTTCCAGTTGGCTACATCTCTACAATCCCAGCCATCCGGGACATAATGCAGAGGGTCAGCAGAAGCACCATCATCCCAAGTAAGATCATCTGTAGGCCAAGCATGGTGCTCCTCTCCGTTGAATGAGGAGTGTATGGGGGTCACCAGAGGGCCTGACTGCTTTATAAAATCTTTTAGTTCCCGTTCAAGTGTTATGTGTGTATGAAGCTGGAGTACCCTGAGAACTACCCCCGCTAATAAATGAATGAAAATGACAAAAGCCCTTATTCCCCCTTCTAGAAATATCAGTGCAAGAATTTCAAAATACTTTCGACCTTGTGGACGTAGTTGATGAGAACATCACTGTTGGTGTGGAATTTGAGAACGAGTTTACATATTTTATCAGATATCATCTGTACACCATTCCGAACCCCAATGACTACCTGGCTGATAAAGGTAAGAGAGCATCTAGACGATTTTTTCGAATGCAACGTTTTTTGAAAAATACACTTTTTAATGCACAATAACACAATATATTGCTCAATTGTTTGATAAAATATAAAAGATGATGTTATGCTGAGTAAATGGATACCAAACATGACATGGTTTAAAATTGCACATGCCTGTACAACAGCGACAAATTACGTACATTTGTAAAATCCATAGACGATGCTTTAAAAGCCTTTACAGGTCACTACTTTTGATTTACACAAGAGGTCTAGTGCTAGAATTACTGCCTTCAATCTGACATTCATGGTGATACCTCACATGAATGTTGCAATCTCTGTTTACATTCTGCCATGGTACCGCTGCTTGTGTTTGCCTTTGATCGCAAGCACGGGGATGGGGGTGAATTTTTTTTTATTATTTATTTTGCTTTTTTAATTATTTTTACACTCTCCCTTTAATTTTTTTTTTGATCATTTTTATTGTTATCACAAGGAATGTAAATATCCCCTGTGATAGCAATAAAAAGTGACAGGTAGTCTTTTCTGAGAAATCTGGGGTCTATTAGATTCTAGATCTCTCCTCTGCCCTTAAAGCATCTGATCACACAGAGATTGGTGTGATAAGATGCTTTCCTAATGTTAAAATGGCATTGTTTATATCTTATGAAACGGATATGATGAAATGCTCATAGCTTCTGGTCTCTTAGACCATAGAGATGATTGGAGGCATAACAGTCTCCGATCAGTTTTATTGTCAGCCAGTGGAACCACTGGCTGCATTTTATGGTTCCTCTGTGGGACAGGAGAGCCCAAAAAAAAACCTTGAAAGGCCGCGAAAGGGGTGGGGGAGTTCCTTTCTGCTGCTTGTAAAAGCAATTCAGTGGCTAATTAGCAGCTAGGATTGTTTTTACATGAAAGTTAACCACCAGATGAAAAAAATTATACCTGGATGATGCCTGTAGCTGCAGTCATCATCCCGCTATAACTACTCAAAGTCCAGCGACAAACCAGTACATTGCTGGTCTATGTTGGGCATATATGTAACAGCAGAGAACATGGGCATTCAGGTCTGTGGACCAATATGACCGCAATTCATTCTTTTTTGTAAGGCCCAAAAAAGTTTTAAATTCAGAAACTGTGATAGGTTTCCATGCAAATTATCTGGCAAGAGCTGAATTTGGGTGGGCAGCGATGAATTGTGCATATAAATTGGCTTGGCCCACAATCAATTGATACAAGTCTTCCGTGAAAAACAGTGCAGGGGCTAAACGTTAGTGCTGGCCACGAACGGGGCTGATCCTGCTAACACTGCATTTTTGGGGACACTATACAAAGCAAGCACTAGTATAGTTCTGTTTGTGATCAATATATTGATACGTACAAACACTATACTAGTAATGGCGGTGATCAGCAACCTATAGCGTGAGTGCGATAGTGTGCGGGCAATCTAACGCTAGCTGACCCTGGCTGGGAGGGGCGCTAACTGACCCTGATGCAATCTGATGTCGCTAGTGGCAGTAATACAGTGAAAAATTCTATATACTGACACTGTACTAATGGCACTGGTTAGGTGATGGAGTGATCAAAGGGTTAATAGTGTGACCAAAGGGTTAAATGTGCTAATCTAACGTGTGTGTAAAATGTGCTTTTACTCAGTGCAGTGTTCGTTCTTCTCTCTCTGGAAAGCATAGGGGGCAATGGGGGAGCGCATGCACACTCCGAAATAGAAAGTGACGTAAGATTATTTCACTTTGCCCAGGCCTGCCGCTTTCCTGCACATTGTTGGTGGGTGGCAAGTAGTAAAAAAAATAAATACATTTCTATCAATAATTTTTGAAACATTTTTAGTTTTTTTTTAAACATTATTTTTCTTTGTTTTTTAATTATTAAAAAAAATACTTTCATCTGAGTAGTGCAATGTTACCATAGTAACATTGTACTACTCTGGATGGTGATCAGGGTTTTTTTTATAAGGGCTCGTTCACACTTGACTTTATTTCTAACTCTTGCCAAACGCCCCTATAGCATTTGACAAGCATTAGACAGGTGTTTGTAAAGTGTTTTTAACGCTCTGCAAACGCTCCAAAAACGCCCAATGCACGGTTTTGAAGCGGTTGGTAGGCATTTGCCGTGCGTTAAAACCCCACAACAAACTCATATAATGAAGTTTAAATGGTGTTAACGCTCTGCAAATGCCTCGCAACCGCACCGCAAACGCCGGCCAGGCGTTTGCGGAGGGGCACCATAGACTTGAATGGGAGGCTTTAACTCCTCCTGACTCGACCAGAGGGGTCCGTTTTGCCACGACGCGATGCGACACTAACGCTTCTGTATGAACAGCACTATGTGCTGCAGTATTTTCAGAGGCATTTGAGTAGCGTTAAAAACGCTTCCCAAACGCCTGTCTGACGCCTGCTGACAGAGCTAGTGTGAACATAACCTAACACTTTGCATTGCATGAGCAATGACGTTCATTAATCTGCAATGCAAAGCTAGCTTTGAACTGTCATGAATGTGTTACGTTCAGGACAGTTCAATATAATAATGATCTTTGATTGGTTCCAGCTGGTCACATAGTACAGAGTGGTGCTGTGATTGGCCCCATTTGTTATGTGAGAGCTGTGGACCAATCACAGCTCTCCAGGAACAGAAGCAAAGCTTTTAAGAGTCAGATTGAGTCATAAAAGCTTTGTTGTCATTGTGGTCATGTGATTGCATAGCGATCACGTGATCATTGGGTCCCGATTCCAGGGATTCTCATTCCGCTGTGTTGGTCCTGCAGCTGTTTCCCGTTCACAGTACATTGTGGGCAGGCGGCCCGAAAGTGGTTAAACATGGCGCTACTGACTCACTGCACCCAGCCTGCCGAAAACGTCCAAGCCCAGTCAGCTTTGGAACTCTCATCTTTTTTATGGACTACTGAAAATCCTGGTGTCACCCCTCTAGTGGGAGTCACGCAGGTGCGGTCCGCACCCCCTGCACCCCCACAGCAATGCCACTGCTTGTACACAAATGGCAGTTTATGGAAGGAAGATCTCACCCCCTGGTACTGCGAAATATCTTCCGTACCAGGGGGTTAAAAATTATATGTATATATATATATATATATATATACATATACAGAGTGGATATAAAAAGTCTACACACCCCTGCTAAAATGTCAGGTTTCTGTGATGTTAAAAAATGAGACAAAGATAAATCATTTCAGAACTTTTTCCACCTTTAATGTGACCTATAAATTGTACAACTCAGTTGAAAAACAAACTGGGGAAGTAAACATCAAAAACTAAAATAATGTGGTTGCATAAGTGTGCACACCCTCTTATAACTGGGGATATAGCTGTGTTCAGAATTAAGCAATCACATTAAAAATCATGTTAAATAGGAGTCAGTACACACCTGCTATCATTTAAAGTGCCTCTGATTAACCCCAAATAAAGCTCAGCTGTTCTAGGAGGTCTTATCTAACATTTTCATAGTCGCATCCTACAGCAAAAGCCTTTTTATATCCACTGTATATATATATATATATATATATATATATATATATATATATATATATATATATATATACACACACACACACACACAGTACCTTGAAAAAGTATTCCCACCCCTTGAAATTTTCTACATTTTGTCATGTTATAACCAAAAATGTAAATGTATTTAATTGGGATTTTATGTGATAGACCAACACGCAATGGCACATTATTGTGAAGTGGAAGGAAAATGATAAATGGTTTTAAAAATGTGAAAAGTGTGATGTGCATTTGTATTCAGCCCCCCTGAGTCAATACTTTGTAGAACCACCTTTCACTGCAATTACAACTGCAAGGTTTTTTGGGGATGTCTCTACCAGCTTTGCACATTGAGAGCAAAACTTTTGCCCATTCTTCTTTGCAAAATAGCTCAAGCTCTGTCAGATTGGATGGAGAGCATCTGTGAACAGCAATTTTCAAATCTTGCCACAGAATCTCAGTTGGATTTAAGTGTGGAATTTGAGAGCGCCATTCTAACACATGAATATGCTTTGATCTAAAGCATTCCATTGTAGCTCTAGCTGTATGTTTAGGGTCCTTGTCCTTCTAGAAGGCTTCTAGCAGGACAATGACCCTAAACAGCCAGAGCTACAATGGAATGTTTAGTCCAAAGCATATTCATGTATTAAAATGGCTCCAGTCTCAAGTCTTTTGCAGACTCTAATAGGTTTTCTTCTAAGATTGCCCTGTATTTGGCTCAATCCATTTTCCCATCAACTCTGACCAGCTTCCCTGTCCCTGCTGAAGAAAAGTATCCCCTCGACATGATGCTACCACCACGTTTCACGGTGGGGATGGTATATTCATGGTGTTAGGTACCTACCGGTGGTAGCCTCTAGCGTTCCACAGTTCGGAATCCCCCAAGGCGTGGAATCTAAGTCCCAACCTGCTTGTTCACCAGGGCCCCTGATGGTGGGGATGGACTTGGAGCAGGCCGAGACCAGGTCGCGGCCCCTGGGTTCACCCAGCTGCGGTAGAAGCACCACTAGAGGTGTATAGCAGGTGAGAGCCTGATGTGAGGAGATAACAAGGGCAGCGTCAGGCAGGCCGGGTTGGTAATGGTGGTGGCAGAATGGTACAAAATCAGTAAGCAGAAGGATAAACAGGTCACAGGCCGGGTTCGGTAACGGGAGATCAGAACGTGCAGGGTTAAGCAGGAGAATGGTCAGACAAGCCAGGGATCAGAACAGGAGACAGACAGCAAATCAGGGTCAGGCAGGGTCGACAACAAGACAATCTACAATACAGGAACTCAGGATACAGGTACTGTAAGACCATATGGCAACTAGACACAGCCCTGACCTGTTTTAAATAGGGTGCCCTGCACCCTGATTGGTACCAGGCGCGCGTCCGCGATCACGAGTGCGCATGTGCGAGCGCCGCTGCAATCGCGGGTGCCTAGGTCCCAATGCTCGCATGCTAGTGCGGCCGGGCACACCGCACATGCGCAAACCCGTGCGCGACCGCAGCCAGCTCTGGGGTCCCTGACATTGCCCCCCCCCTTACGGGCAGCCTCCGGATGCCCGCCCCGATTCCTCCTTTGAGGCTGGTTACGAAGGAATTCCTGCATCAATCTGGGAGCATGGACATTCTGAGCAGGTTCCCACGAATTCTCTTCTGGCCCATAGCCTTTCCACTTAATCAGGTATTGCACTTGACCACCCCTTTTCCTGCAATCCAAAATTGCCTCTACCTCGAATTCTTCCTCCCCGTTGATATCTATGGCCTCTGGAGGTCTAAAAAGGGGTCTGGAACTGAGAGAAATAGAGTTATGCAGAGTGGGTGCACAGGGCATTCCCAGCTACACTTTTTTTAGTTAGTATAGTTCATTACTTCACATGGAATGCACGGTGTCAGATTACCATGCGAAAGAAAGTCCTCCCTGTTGAGGTGGTGGTGCATGATATTCTGGGTGAGGTTGGGAAGATTTGGGGTCTTGAGAAAGGCAGGGAGTCTGGATAAGGGCATGGAGGAATATCAGACCTGCCTTTTGGTGAACTGTCCATCCCTGGGTGAGGGGCTCTTTTTTTATGCTGTTCTTTTCACTCCCTTAGTTTTTGTTTGTTAAGATCTTCTTTTTGAAGAAGGGCTACATACATAATGGGGGCCGGTTGTTTCTTGACCTCTCAGGTTTGATGTCTGGTGTAATGATCTGAGTTGTAGTAAGATTTATTTCCCCCAGTATTGACATGTTAATTTCTGAGAGGTTTGCTTTTGTCTGACATTATTTATTTTTGTATATTCTGTATATTATTTTATGTTTATTGATTGCAAGACTTTTAATAAAAAAAAATTGGGAAGAATGCTGCTTACATCGGTGTCCAGTGGGAAGAATGCTCCTTATATTGGTGGTCATTGGGAAGAATGCTCCTGATATTGGTGGTCAATGGGAAGAATGCTCCTTACATGGTGTCCATTGGGAAGAATGCTCCTTTTATTGGTGGTCAGTGGGAAGAATGCTCTTTATATTGGTGGTCAGTGGGAAGAATGCTCCTTATATTGGTGGTCAGTGGAAAGAACGCTCCTTATATTGGTGGTAAGTGGGAAGAATGCCCCTTACATTGGTGGTCAGTCCGAAGAATGCTCCTTACATTGGTGATCAGTGGTATGGATGCCCCTTACAATGGTGGCCAGTGGGAAGAATACACCTTACAATGGTGGTCAGTTGGAAATTATGCTGCCCTTCTAGACATCTAGAAAGTTTCATTGTCACTGACAGGGATGCATAAAAGAAGCACTACTGATTTAACTCTTTTTGTCTTTGCTCTCCCTCCCTGTGTGTTCCTTTAGGTTACTGTGAAAATTCAGAATATAGATGCCGTCCTCTGGAGTACTGGAAATTGGGGTTCATCTCTCTACAAGCTAGTATTGACTCTGCCATTGTAGAGGTGAGCAAAAGACCATTAATGTCCCGTCACCATTCATTATATAGACAGCTGTTTGACCACTGGACCTGAAAGATCCTGAGGGGTAAATTGAATAAAAAATAAATCTGCTCCGCCCAATGGCCGAAAGAAGGAAGTTTTGTTATCTAATTTACACCTCAGGATCTTTCCGTTTCTATTTGTTCAGAATACGATTTCATCAGCATTTGTAAGCCCCGATGAAAGGGGAGGATTTGACTTCCCTGAAACATGTTGATTCTATACGGAACAAAACTTCTAATGACAATCCTTTCTGGACTTTATACAACTGGTCTGGCACTTTCCTCTTTGTAAGGCTCCTATTGCTCTCTGGATCCCTGGAGATTCAGCCAATCCAATTTGCAGAGCTATTTGTCCTGTGAAACTGCGTGTAGATTAGTTAAGAATGAATAACATTCAACCTGGAGAGGAAATAGCCTAATAACATTGGATTTTGCCCCCATTCTCACAGATGCAGTTTCAGAGTTACTAGATCCTTAAAAACACTCCAGCGTTCGATTCAAGGTGCTCCAAAGGGTACTTAGGTGTACAATGCTTCCTCAGGCGCAGCCCTCTACAGATCGTGAAATCTTCAGTTAACTGCAAAAAACACATACAAGAGGACACAAACTCGTTGTGCATTACCAAATAATTTATTGATGCCCCAAAGACAGATGGATACTCACAAAAGATTAAAAACAGCAGGCATATAACAAGAACACTTTAGCCTTGGGTAGTAAGTCCAATCATAGGACCATCTGATTGAAAAACTAACCCGATTTAGGGGGTCTAGCTCTCCTTCAGATCTGACTGTCAGCACTGAAGAAGGGGGCTAGACTCCCGAAATGCATTAGCTTTCCAATCAGATAGTCCAATGACAGGACTTACCGCCTAAGGTTGACATATTCATGTTACAGTATGTGCCTGCTGTTTTTAGTCTTTTTTGAGTATCCATCTGTCTTTGTGGATTCAATAAATTGTTTGGTGGTAAGGCACGAGGAGTTTGCACCCTCTTGTATGTGTTTTATGTAGTTTCACAGGGTGAGTAGCTCTGCATTTTTTTAAAATAAGTACAGTTCTATATATGTCCAGATGATAATTGTCACAGGGACAGAAATTGAAGGGAGATTCTTCCAATGAAAACACTTGTTCTAGTGACAAATGTCCAAAAGGTGGGATTTCCATTTTTTCTGGGAGTGTATCACTTTCCAAAGAAATAGATGATACAAGCTTGATATGGTATGTTTCTCTTACTCCCTTTACTACCTTTTATTTAACTGTCTCCCGCCCACCATATAAGGAAATGACAGGAGCAGGGCGATTCCCTTGTTCTGGGAAGACGTTATATTCCTCCTACTCTAAACGCGAGTGAGCGCCCCCGAGGGCACGCAGCACAGCAATCGGTGGTGAGCTGTGTCCCTGAAACAGCGGATCACCGATCAGCAGAAAGAGCTGATGACTTCGGCTCTGTCATGTGATCAGCTATGTCCAATCACAGTTGATCGCATGTAAAAAAAGGAAATGCCGGTAATCGTCATTCCTCAGAGGGTACATCTACACTGATCATCAGGGCACTGATGATCAGTGCCGACCCATTAGTACCACCTGTAAGTGTCCATCAATTCCACCTGTCAGTGCCCATCAATGCCACCTGTTAGTTCCCATCAGTGCACATCAATGCCACATATCAGTGCCTACCAGTGCACATCAATGCCATATATCAGTGCCCATCTGAGCTGCCTTTCAGTGCCACCTATCAGTGCCAGTCAGTGCCACCTATGAGTGCTGCCAATCAGAGCTGCCTATCAGTGCCAGCCAGTGTCACCTATCAGTGCCACCTATCAGTGCCACCTATCAGTGCCCCCTATCAGTGCCATATATGAGTACTGCCTTTTTAGTGCCTATCAGTGATGTCTGTCAATGCCCACCAGTGATGCCTGTCAATTCCCATCCGTGCCAGCTACCAGTGCCTCCTCATCAGTGCCCATCACTGCAGCCTCATTAGCGCACATCATTGAAGGCGAAAAATTACTCATTTACAAAATTTTATAACAGATACTAAGAAAAAACTTTTTCCCTCAAAATGTTCAGTTGTTTTTGGTTTGCTTAGCAAGAAATTAAACCCAGCGGTGATTAAATACCACTAAAAGAAAGCTCTATCTATCTCAAAAAAATTGATACAAATTTTATGAGTACAGTGTTGCATGACCATGCAATTGTCATTCAAAGTGTGACAGCACTGAAAGCTGAAAATTGGCCTGGGCAGGAAGGGGGTATAAGTGCCCAATAGGCAAGTTGTTAAACCACTTGTGTCAAACATAAGGCCCACTGGCTGAATTTGGCATGCCAGTTCATTTCATGTGGCCCTCACACCTCTTCTGCAGCTGCAGCACCTCCTTGTCTCAGCAGTCGGCAGCAGAGAGGAGAACAGGACAGGTCTGCCAAATCGTGTGCTTCTCCATGCAGCTGCGGAGAGGTTTGTCTTTGCTCCCCCATCTCAGCAGTCGGCAGCAGAGAGGAGGACAGAACTCTTCCCACAGATCCTGTGCCTCCCTGTGCAATTGCAGCACCCACTCATCTCTGCCTCCCTTGGTGTCAGCATGCAACAGCCTCTGGCAGCCCTCCTCTGGTTCTCCTCCAGACCCTGCACTTTTGCGTGCCAGCTCTGCCCCTAACTTCTTCCCAGCAGAAGCACAAGATAAGGGACATACATTGTGATGTAAGGGAGGGTGAAGGACTCTTGACTTCTGATGGTGGGGGGACACTTGACATCTGATGTAAGGGGGGTGGGGTGCTCTGTGCATCTAGTCTTACAGATACAATAGGCCTTTTGAGGACAACCATAATTCTGATGTGGCTCGTGATAAAAATGAGTTTGACACCCCTGCTTTAAACAGAAAAATATTATAAAAAAAACAATAAAAACATAAGAATTATCCAACTTAAAAAAAATATTGAATTAATCTGAAAAAACAATATTTTGCAGAGGAACACCAAGCAGTCGCTATGGGATGGGATGGCGGCCACAGAGGTGGTGAAGATGAAAGCCGTGGACTACACAGAGAGGACAGTTCTGTACATGGGCATTTTCATGTATGGAATGAGCATGTGCTTCATCACTCTGTCGTATCTCATGACGCTTCAGATTACCCGGGAGAGGAGGAAAACCAGAGAGCTGATGAGGATGATGGGACTGAAGGATCTAGCATTTTGGTGAGTGGCGTTGGCCAACCCAAAGTAATGTATTCTTGATTGGAATCCTTAATGGAAAATAAAGATCTCAGGGAAGGTGTCAATAGTGTAGGAGATGAGGCAGGCCAGTGACAGTGGTTGCACTACTGATTTTGGGAAACGTGCAGCATGATGAGGGGTCACAGGTATGGCTGCCATTCTGCTGACAGGTAAAATGGTCCTCATTGGTTGGAGTTTTCCAACCTTAGAAGATCTCCAATATGATGCCATCATCTTGTATTTCAGGTTGTCTTGGGGGTTGCTGTATACCGTCAGTGCCATCATCATCGCCACCCTCATGGCTCTGGTTGCCACCACTTACATATTTGTGCAGAGTTCCTTTGGAGTTATTTTTCTTCTCTTCTGCCTCTACGGCATAGCAACGGTAAGTCTGGATGATGTGTTTGCACAAATGAACATCACGTTATTCCTATATCCACATTCAATAAATCTCATAAAAGCTTTAATATGTTAATGTATTTTCAAAAGTTATTTTCAAAATCCTGTCAAAAAGGTCCTTGTTCAGGCACTTCCAGTAATGGGATGACAACACTCTGACTCAAGTGGAGACTACAAGTAACTATTTCAATAGACATTATACAGGCATGGTCAAGTGTTGTCACTCTCAGGAAACCTGCCCTGAGAAATGCCATGCCACCACCCCTGAAGTGCACACAGACAGAAAGTGGCTGGAGGTATCCAGAGCTAGGACGGAATATAGGTTGACAGAGAGATTTTAGAAATCACAGTTGCTTATGATACGCAGTGCACAGAGCAAATTACATGTCATCCAGTTGCAGCATACATCACATAACTCCTTTTCATGAACCGAATTCCTCCTCACTATTTAATCTTTCACCCTCTCCCCCCCAGGTCTGCTTTAACTGCATGCTGAGCACCCTCTTCAGGAAGCACCGTCTGACAGCAATTCTGGGTTTTTTCCTCACTCTCTTCCTAGCCGCACTGGGCCTCCTACCGCTGGTGAACGCCATGCCCAAATCTCTGGAAGTTTTTCTGAGCATTTTCCACCCCTTCTCCTTTGCCGTTGGGATGGTGGAGGTAATACCTTATTATTAGGAGCTGTTTTCGGCACCCCTTACAGTTACCAGTCACCAAGCACCGGCGCAGTTATATGACAGGAATAAGAGTACATGGTATGCTCAGCTAAACCTGAAAGTACTGATTTTCTTCATTTGGCAGCTCATTGGAACCTCAGAGGCGTGAACCAGTTCTTCAGGGTGTAGGCAGGTGAATTTAACCACTATACCACTAGGTGGTCCTGTATCAGAATAATGTCTGGTACAGCAGATAGTGAAAATAGGTGGTAGGCCTATTTTAGGTAGAACCCTCCCAGAGGTGATTTCAGGGTTGAGTCAGCACCCATATACCGTATAAGCTAGGTGGGGAGGTACACAGAGTGTCTTGGGGCATGGAAGCCAGACACTCCACATTTGTCAGAATGTAACCAACACATGTGAGCACTGGACAGGGCAAGGGGCTGGGTGGAGTGCACCTGTATGCAGGAGGAGCCCACTGTAGATATTTTATCCCTTAAGGAGGTAGGGGCTAGGGAAGATTGCAAAAAGCTTTCTAGGCCAGGCTGGAGATCCCTGTATGAGACTGGAGGGTTCTCGGGAGAGGTGTAACCAGTTGGGAGGTGTCTACAGATAGCTCAGTCCTGGGATTACTTATGACCCTGGGCAGAGGAGAGACTAAAGGAAGATGGCTGTGAGGTGCTGCAAGTGCTTTGACATGTGACTACTGCAGACCATCCACTTTATGTGAATGACTGTGTACATCTAATTACTCTGGAATATATGTCCTTGTGATGTGACTGTCTTGCCATTCCCTGAATAACACCACTAAAGTGCAGTGAAGCTAACAACCGTGTGGACACTCCTTCTGATATAAAGGTCTATTTATGAGAATGTTGTGAGAAGGCCTATTGTGAGTAGCAGGGAACAAGATGGTGGAAGAGTTGGCCTCTGCAGGAAGGATCATGTTCTAGTAGGGCTACAGCAGCAGGCTGGGCCTTGGGCACCATAACTAGCCAACCACACGGTTCCTCTTACAAGGGATTGCCATTAATGTGAACCTGTTGTCCTGCACTGCATGGACAAAGAACTTATTTGCTTTAAATACACTTCAGCAAACACCTGTGATGCTTGACATGGACTCTTGTATTGTTGGCAAAGTTGGCATGATGTGTCCATTCATTTTGGCTTCTCTGTATTTTTAGAGCATGCACATGGCAAATGACCTTCAAGGGACCTACTTCTCGGACATCAGTGGTGATTCCTCCCACATACTCTCCAGTGCCATCTACCTGACTCTAGACTCAGTGCTTTATATCATCCTCACTCTCTATTTTGACAAGATTATTCCAGGTGAGGACAAATGGCTGCTTATCATTTAATGGTGGACCAAAGTATTCCAATAACAAAATGTGTTAAGTGGAGCACACATATGGGAATACCAATTGTGTCCAAGCCTCAAATATAAGAATGCAAGCTATTGCATTGACTTGTCTTGGTCACTGAGATGCCAATCATATGATGTAATATTATACACTCTGGTATAAAAGCCTCTGCAAAAGTAACACTATAGCCATCTTTATTTTGTTCTCATGGCCTTGATCAGACTTGTCTTCTTTTGATGGCAGATAAACACGGAGTGAGACATGAGCCACTGTTCTGCCTGAGACCTTCATTCTGGTCAAAGAAGAAGATGTCCCCTGTACCACTAAGAGAAGGAGAGCGCATAGAGAAGGACTTGGGGGACTATGTGGAAAAAGTTCCCATTGAGTTACTGGGAAAAGAAGCGATCAGGTACTGATGTTCAAGGTGGTCGACTTCTGTCCTTTATAGAAAACACACAGTAAGCACCTTAAATTAAAGAGAGCCCAATACCTGATTTTTAAATCATGGTAAGGATGAGGTCCTTTGTTACCCCAAAAATGTGATTTGGCCATGCTAAAAGAGTATTCTGTTGATTCATGTGGAGCCACCTTTCTCAATCTTTTACCCCAGTGGAACCCTTGACATTTGTTGGGGGTTATTAGAGAACCCCTGCTATAATTAATTTTTTTGGTGGTCATTGGAAAGAAAGCCCAACATTGGTGGTCAGAATGCCAAAAAAAATCTAAAAAGATCATTGGTGCCTTGGCACTAGCTCTGTTGATTGGTGTTGGCCCTGGAATTATGTAGGTACCATAAGCAGGAAGGTCAACCAGCCACAGCTCTGGGAACCCTTAAAAACCTGTGGAGGAACTCTGGTTTACATTAGTTGATGTCAATTATTTATTATAGTGTCAGGCACAAACTCTGTTGAGTGGTTTTAGCCTTGGAACTGTGAAGACCCCATCAGTTGAGACTTGGGAGGTCAACCAGCCACAGCTCAAGGAACCCCTAGAAACCTCTGGAGAAACTCTGGTTGAGAATGGTTGATCTAAATTATGTTTATGATCAGTTTATGATTATGATCAGTTCATACAACATGTCCAAGGTCTGTTTTGTGTAATGTCCTCTAAATCATCATCTTGTCCCTTCATACAGGATAAGTAATGTAAAGAAAATGTACAACGGCAAAGACAAGAAGACAGAGGCTCTACGAGGTGATCCAGTTCTTAACATGTTCACTTCTATTGTCTGTAATACAGATTACTTTCTATACTACTATATAATAGATAAAAAATTTGTTCTTCAATCCCGGCATAGAAAAATATTTCATCCTATTGACACCTGCTGTGTAGCTGAATGCTTCTTAATACACACTTCTCACCATTCTCATTCACCTTTCCAACCGCTCCATTTCCGCCACCCTCCTCTGCCAATCCCTCCACTGGCTTCCGATTGCGCAACGGATCAAATTCAAAATCCTAACTCTGACGTACAAAGCTGTCCACCATACTGCCCCGAACTACATCACTGACCTAATATCCAAGTACCACCCAGCACACACACTCCGCTCCTCACAAGACCTCCTTCTCTCTAGTTCCCTGGTCTCCTCCTCCCATGCCCGCCTCCAGGACTTCTCCAGGGTGTCACCCATCCTCTGGAACTCCCTGCCCCAACCCATCAGATTATCACCTACTCTCCTCTCCTTTGGGCGCACCCTGAAAACCCACCTCTTCAGGGAAGCCTACCCCACCCCCTGCTAACTTGCCAACCTCCTCCACTCTTTCTACCACCCCATCCCCCACAGCTATCTCCTCCTGTGCCACCATCCCCTCCCTCCTAGATTGTAAGCTCGAAAGAGCAGGGCCCTAGATCCCCTCATGTTTTGCATTGTATTGTTGTTGGTCTGTCACATGTTCTGTCCCCCTTTGTAATGTACAGCGCTGAGCGAACTATTGGCGCTTTATAAATACTGTATAATAGTAATATAATAAAGCCAAGGAAAAGCTGTCTGTCCTTCTGAGGAATTGCTATTTAGAAGACAGTGGGTATACAAACATTCATAGCCAACACTTAAGCTAAGCTTAATCATTGTGAACATAATGCATATCAGAATAAAAAGATTAAGGGGTCAATTATTTATTTAAAAAAATGTGTATGAACATCTAAAGGATTCTCTCAGCTGTCACAAATAATCCCCATATTTTGCCATATATGTTTAATCTCATGATTGCCAGGTCCATCTAGTGGCCATGGTGTATTAATTCTCTGAATGAGGTATTACAGGAAAATAACCCATTATGGCCACTAGATGGAGCGGAAGAAAATAGGAAATACACATATTAGGCGAATTATAGGGACTATTCGTTATGGCTATAAGAATGTTTAAGGCATTCGAACAGCAGGGTTATTTTTTTATAAATAGATCCCTTTAAGAGTAAGGCTACCCAAGAAGTTGGGAAAGGATCAGTATACTTTCAGACAAAGGATACTCATTCTTTTAATGTAAAGAGACACATTGTTGCATTCCACCATTTTTCATGTTTGTGATGGAAGTGTAATCCTATATTGTGTAGCCATGCATTGATCATTGAATTGTTTTACCGCTAGGTCTGAATCTGGACATCTATGAGGGGCAGATCACAGCATTACTCGGTCACAGTGGAGCTGGAAAAACAACACTACTGAATATACTCAGTGGGATGTGCGGAGCCACAAGCGGTGAGATTTTCCTCTATATGTTTTACCTATCTACAGTGAGGAACAGAAGTATTTGAACATCCTGCAATTTTGCAAGTTCTCCCACTTAGAAATCATGGAGGGGTCTGAAATTCACATTGTAGGTGAGAGACAGAGTTTTAAAAAAAAATTCAGGAAATCACATTGTATGATTTTTAAAGAATTTATTTGTCTTGACCTGCTGAACAAAAGTATTTGAACACCTAAGAAACAGCAGGAATTCTGGCTCTCAAAGACCTGTTACTGTGCCTTTAAAAAGTCCACCTCTACTCCACTCATTAATCTAACTTAGTAGCACCTGTCTGAGCTCTTTAAAGACACCTGTCCACCCCACAGTCAGTTAGACACCAACTACTACCATGGGCAAGACCAAAGAGCTGTCAAAAGACAGCAGAGACAAAATTGTGGACCTCCACAAGGCTGGAAAGGGCTACAGGGCAATTGCCAAACAGCTTGGTGAAAATAGATCAACTGTTGGAGCAATTGTTAGAAAATGGAAGAGGCTAAAGACGACTGTCAGTCTCCCTCGGACTGGGGCTCCATGCAAGATCTCACCTCCTGGGGTATCACTGATGATAAGAAAGGTGAGGAATCAGCCCAGAACGACAAGGGAGGAGCTGGTCAATGACATGAAGAGAGCTGGGATCACAGTTTCAAAGGTCACTGTTGGTAGAATACTACACCGTCATGGTTTCAAATCATGCATTGCACGGAAGGTTCCCCTGCTCAAGTCATCACATGTCCAGGCCCGTCTGAAGTTTGCCAATGACCATCTGGATGATCCAGAGGAGGCATGGGAGAAAGTCATGTGGTCAGATGAGACCAAAGTAGAACTTTTTGGTCTAAACTTCACTCGTCGTGTTTGGAGGAAAAAGGGTGAGTTGCATCCCAAGAACACCATCCCTACTGTGAAGCATGGGGTTGGTAACATCATGCTTTGGGGGTGCTTTTCTGTGAAGGGGACAGGACGGCTGCACTGTATTAAGGAGAGGATGAATGGGGCCATTTATTGTGAGATTTTGAGTAACAACCTCCTTCCCTCAGTCAGAGCATTGAAGATGGGTCGTGGCTGGGTCTTCCAACATGACAACGACCCGAAGCACATAGCCAGGATAACCAAGGAGTGGCTCCGTAAGAAGCATATCAAGGTTCTGGAGTGGCCTAGCCAGTCTCTAGACCTATATCCAATAGAACATCTTTGGAGGGAGCTGAAACTCCGTGTTGCTCAGTGACAGCCTCGAAACCTGACAGATCTAAAGGAGTTCTGTGTGGAGGAGTGGGCCAAAATCCCTGTTGCAGTGTGTGCAAACCTGGTCAAGAACTACAGGAAATGTTTGACCTCTGTAATTGCAAACAAAGGCTTCTGTACCAAATATTAACACTGATTTTCTCAGGTGTTCAAATACTTATGTTTAGCAGTGCAAGGCAAATAAATTCTTTAAAAATCATATAATGTGATTTCCTGAATTTTTTTTTAATTCTGTCTCTCAGAGTGGGAATGCACCTACAATGTGAATTTCAGACCCCTCCATGATTTCTAAGTGGGAGAACTTGCAAATCGCAGGGTGTTCAAATACTTCTGTTCCTCACTGTATATAAAAATACATAAGCATGACCTGAACAGTCTGCATCCTGGGCCACGTTGCAGGTTATTGCTGCATAGGAATTATAAGTGAGCAGCCTCAACAAGCTGTGGGAGCTGGCAGCCTCCTATTGCTTTCAATGGGGCTGCCTCTCACAGCTAGTCAACGGGACCCCCTGCTGGGGTTCTTGCATGTAAATGTGGTTGGGCACATTTGCATCTCAAGTGTGAATGTGGCCTAACATTAAAATAGCGGACCCATTACAGTTTCTATAGCTCTTCTTTTATAGAGCTTCAAAGAGCCTTAAGTCTGACAACACTTTTGGAAACATCTAAGAAATGAACACCATGCTGCTGCTGAACAGAATGAGCAGTGGTGTCATTATCTTGTGCATTATGGGAGTGACGTCTAATCTGCTGATAGGACCATAATCAACCCCTGCAATACAGATGGAGGCTCAAATATATATTTTGTTCGAAGATGACCTTTAACCTCTTTCCTACTCACTGTAGGATCTTCCAACATCTATGACCATCCTCTATCAGACCTCAGTCTTCGCCAGGAGATTCAGAGAAAGATTGGTTTTTGTCCGCAATTTGATGTCAACTTTGAGCTTTTAACAGTGAAGGAGAACTTGAAGGTTTTTGCTCAGATTAAAGGAGTTCATAGAAGTAAAGTTAAATCCGAGGTACATACCAATGTGGATATGCAGATATGAATCAACCATAGACATCTTGAAATGGAAAATTTGAATTTTTGCTGATCAGATTTATTTTATAGGTAGAAAAGGTCCTTTGTGACCTGGACATAGATAACATTCAAGACCTGAGAGCCAATAAACTGAGTGGCGGTCAGAGGAGGAAGCTGACACTGGCGATTGCACTATTAGGAGACCCCGAGGTAATCTTTTCAGGAAAAAAAAAAACTCATTGTAAAAACCAGCTTAAATGGTAGACCATTAAGGGTGCAGTTACTGGAATAAAATGGTTATAAAGCTCTGAAATTAAAAATGTACAAAGCATATATTTCTATAGTGTGTATTTGCTTCTATCCAAAGCATCAAGTGTGATTTCTCGCTATCTGCATAAGTAAAATCTAACCGTGTATGCCAACACCAACACACAGCAGGTGATTGACAGCCTCAGCTGTACATTTTTCCTTATGAGACTGTGTAGAGGGGATGTGTCCATTCCCTCCACTCAGGTCTCAAAATACACTCAGCTTGCTGTTCTCTGCTGGGCCGTGTGTGACATCAGATACCCACCCCCTGCCTTCTGAAGCTCAGAAATGTTATGTAAAATGTGTTTTTTAGGAGGCTGTAGAGAAGTCAGCAGATAAACAGGTACTACTTATGTAGGAGGATTTGTCTCTGTGTATCAACTGAGGACAGTCACTTCACTGGATATATGTAAGGGTTTACAACCACTTTAGTTCCTATTTTTAAGACCTTTTCTTGGCCACTTTAAAACAAAGCTGAAGTTCAACACAAGGGTTACCCATGCAGGGTTAGTTTTAGCACCAACAAAGAAATACACATTCTTACTCCTGGCCAGAGATCTCCTCTGTCCACCAGGGTAGAGTCCTCCACTCACCTAGACTGCTGGTGGATCTATGTTGGTCTTGTTCCCCTTCCAAGTCTCTACGAAGCCAGGACCCAAACCAAGTTTTACCAATCTCTGAAGAAACATAAAATCCAGTTTACCTTATATGACATAAGCACCATGGTGCCCCTCAACCTGTCTGGATGATAACCATGGGAGATACAAAATCCTTTTCACACTGTGGCAGGGCACAGCACTGTCACAATATATATTTTTTAAAATGTTTACATACAGTGGCTATTTATCTAGTAAACTAGCTGATACAATTGTTCTGTGCATATGGCACAAATTTTGAATGTTCTATTATTTCCTCTACAGGTCAAATGTTGTTCATTCATAAAAAGAGAGTGGTTAGGGAAAGCACTGCATTATAGCCACTACATGGAGCTTATCATTCAGCTTATCTAGTGGTCATAATGTGGTATTTGGATCCTCATTTCTCTAAAATTCTGGAGCACATAGAGTGTTAAAATTATTAATACATAAAGTGAAAATAACTTGGCTTCACTGAAGTTCTCTTTAATTGCTGGTATGCAACACACATATTCACAAATATCTCTTCTATTTCTAAAACTACCCCTCCTTTTAGATTCTGTTGCTCGATGAACCGACAGCTGGCCTTGACCCGTTCTCCAGGCATCGTGTGTGGTCTATTCTCAAAGAGCGCAAAGTTGGCCACGTCACCTTATTCAGCACGCAGTTCATGGATGAAGCCGACATCCTTGCGGGTGCGGTGCTCAAAGGTTTTTGTGTCCACCTTTATGTTGTAATTTTCACGATAAACATACTTTTTAAAAATGTACTGAAGACAACTCATGTCCCTTTTTATAGCCAAATAAATGGTCTGTGTCCAAATATTATGAAGCCAATTAGCATGGTTCTATCTGCTGGAAAAGTTCACATGACTAAGCATTTTTCCTTTAAATTTGTGACCTTAGCTATCATTTGTCTAGGGATACAACAAAGAGTGGCTTTTCAAAGACAAATCTCTGTAACCAGATGCATCCAATTTAGTTTATCCCAACTCTC
Organism: Staurois parvus; assembly: GCF_062004578.1. Classification (NCBI taxonomy): domain Eukaryota; kingdom Metazoa; phylum Chordata; class Amphibia; order Anura; family Ranidae; genus Staurois; species Staurois parvus. Next base: position 3,088,369 of record NW_028318886.1, read on the forward strand.
AGACTTGCATGTCACAGCATACAAAATGTTTAAACTTGTTGTAAATTCTTATCGATGTCTGACTCTTATCTTCTAATTTGGTTTCAGACCGTAAGGCTGTGCTCTCTAACGGGAGGCTGAAATGTGTTGGGAGCTCTTTTTTCCTAAAGCGAAAATGGGGCATCGGCTATCATTTGAGGTGAACAAGGAGACCCAAACCTGCATATAATGCTTTCAGATTTGCAGGTGATGTAGCTGGTGTAATAAGTATTGGATTCACCAAACAATTTCTCCAACATTTAGAATGTAGTGCAAACACAAAGTTCCTTTATACCTGAAAATTCAAGGAAGGGTAAGGATTCACCAAACAACTCCTCTAACATCTAGACTGTGCTGCTTACACAAAGGGCTTAATGCCTAAACATCACAAAATGGTTATTATTCACCAAACAACTCTTCTAGCATTCAAACTGTGGCGCAAACACAAAGGGTCTCACACCTAAACTTTCAAGAAGGGTTAAGAGTCACAAAACAACTCCTCTAACATCTAGAATGTGGTGCAAATACAAAAGGTCTCATATTTGAGATTTCTAGGAAGAGTTAAGGTTTACCAAACAACTCCTCTAACATCTAGACTTTGGTGCTTACACAAAGGGCTTCTTGCCTAAACTACATGGAAGGATTAGGGTTCACCAACAACTCCTCTAACATCCAGACTGTAGAGCAAACGCAAAGGGCCTTAAACGTGAACCTACAAGGAAAGGTAAGGATTCACCAAACAACTTCTCTAGCATCTAGACTTTCATGCTTACACAAAGGGCTTCATACATAAACTACACAGAAGAGGTAGGATTCACCAACAACTCCTTTAACATCTAGACCGTGGTGCAAATGCAAAGAGCATCATATCTGAACCATTAGGAAGGGAAACTACTTTTCCAACAACTAGACTGTGATGCACACACACAAAAACACTCATATACAAACCTTCAAGAAAGCTTTAGTTGCCTGGAGGCACCAGGTCCTAAACTACACTACAAGTATAGCAGACATAGCCTATGAAAATGTGGAAACTTTGATGCTGTGGGTCAGTGTGGCTAATACAGAGCGAAATAAAAACCCCTTTGGTCATTTTGACACACACTAACCATTCACCATTGTTGTGTCATTAAACTGTAATCGCTGCTATCGTGTTTGGCCCTTTTTAAGACTAAGTCTCACATTTGCAGCTTCAAATGAATATAAGGCTGGCCCATTTGAAGGATCCATGTCCCTCAAAAGTGTGGAGAATGTTTTAGTGATAAATTTTACCTAATAGTGCTATACTTACTTTGTCTTTTTTGGGTAACCAGGATGCAGGTGACATCACCATGTGACACAGAAGCCATCACATTGCTCATAAAGCAGCATGTCTTCAGTGCCAAACTTAGCACACAGAATGTGGAGGATTTGACTTTCACCCTGCCATTCGAGAACATGGATGCCTTCCCAGGTACAGGGCGTATGTCTTGGTATGGAAAGCATACAATTGAAGTCTTTTGGGTATTAATTTGGAGTGGATTAATAGAATAACAGGGAAACTGAAGCAGGGAGTGCATGGACCAGGAGCATTGAGCTAAGGGTACTGCAATGTTCCTGCCATAAGATCTGTATGTCAGAAAAGACAGCATAGGGGTAAATGTAATTTACTGATTACAATAATCTTTTTTTCAAATTCACAGAAAAATGGTGCACAAAAATAAAAACCTGTAAGTGAACAAAAAAAGTGCTTGTGACCACACACACACAAAAAAAACTTAAGGGTGTGCTTTTCTTCTATCCGAGGGTAGGACCCTTACCCAGAGCCCATGGGGCACATGGCTCCTGACAGGGACAAAGTTATGAATATGGTCCACCTAGCCAAAAGGCCTGGCAGACCCCCTCCTTGTGGTCAGCCAAAGCCGACCACCGAGTACTAGGTTGAGAGGCTCTCCCAAAGAGAGACCCGTGCCAGGATCCAGGAAGGAAGGAACCGGATGGTCACACATCCCTCCCCCTAGACTTCAAGGCAGGCCCAAGGGCCCACACCCTCCATGCAGTGAAAAAAACACACACAAAAGTGAAAAAGTGGCAAACACATGGAGAGAAAAAATAAATAAATAAATAAGTGGCTATGCAATTGTGCTAGGCCCTGAGGCCTGGTAACAATAATTTGCCCAGGCTTAGCCAAAAGCTCAATCTCATAGAGTCGCAGTTCAGAAAAAAGTTTTGCTTGAAGTTCTCCTTTACGTTTGAACTATTTGTTTGCAGCTCTGTTCTCTGACCTGGAGGGACATGTGGGACGAGACATTGTAAGTTACGGTGTCTCTATTACTACTCTGGATGATGTGTTCCTGAAACTGGAAGGAGAGGCTGAGATTGAAAAAGGAGGTGAGGTATAATTTTTATATGTTTTAATACTCCAGCAGTTCTAAGATCTGAACTTATGAAAATGTTTGGGTACTTCTTAGATGTGGTGGCTATTTTCTTTAAAGTTGCCAGCTCACTGGATTTCTGGCAGGATCAACTGATTTATTTTTCACTTATCAAACAGATACTGTTCATATTAAAAAAACACACTTTCAATGGCATAAGTATATAACAAACCAAAAGGAGCCAAATAAGAGAAGTTTATTGTTAGGGTTTACATTTACCTTTTAACTGGATTCCAAGGCTAAGCTTGAGGTCAAAATTGCTACCAATATAGTAATAAGGACTATATGAGCAAGCAGGGGCAGACTGACAACTCATGGGGCCCCCGGGCAATAGGGGATCATGGGGCCCCTGAGTCCTCACCCAAACCCCAAAAAGCCTATGAAAAAGCCAATGAAAGGTACCAGGGGCTTCTCATGGGGCCCCCTACTGAGCCCGGGCCCTCGGGCAGTGCCCGAGTGCTCAAATGGTAAGTCCGCCCCTGTGAGCAAGGCGACTAATGACAATAAAATGGGCCAAAACAAGATCTTTGCAATTAAAGCTTTGTTTTCTGTGTTCAGCACACCAAATTATAATTTTCTCATCTTGAATTATCAGATTATGGCGTTTTTGCCCATGAGCAAAATGAAGAAGAGGATCACTTCTCTTCGGAGCCGGAGGATTCGATCCTTCTGATGTCAGACTCCGGTACACCCACCATCAGTGGACTGGCATTGTGGAGACAACAGGTTTTGGCTGTGGCGAGGATCCGATACTTGAAGCTCATCCATGACATGAAAGGCATTCGATCCATGTAGGTGATGTAATCAGTTTCTGGTAATATATGGTGCAGTGGGAACAGGGTACAATATAGAAAGCTTATCCATGTCTAAAATTCCACACATTGATATGAAGTGCTACCAGATGGCGATAGACATTTTTTTTACTGTGCATGCTTTCTTAACATAAACATAGCTTTGTCAGGCAAAGGCAAAAATTCTAGGTCAGCTCCATCAAAAACTGACAACATAGTGTATGTAGAAAACACCAGGTTTCTCCACAGGAACCTTTGTTGAGGTTTGTACAGAGAACACCTGACTTGCAGTCAGTGCTCCAATTCATCCCAGAGGAGTTCAGTAGGGTTGAGGTCAGAGCTGTATGTAGGCCCTCAAGGTTATTCACACCATATTGGTTAAACCATGTCTTTATGGAGCTGGCCTTGTGCACAGGAAACCTGGCTTCCATTGACATTCCAATTCATCCCAAACGTGTTCAGTAGGGTTGAGGTAAGGGCTCTGTGCAGGACCCTCAAGTTCCTCCAAACCAAACTGATCAAACCATGTCTTTATTGTGCTGGTTTTGTACATGGAGCACAGTCATGGTGAAATAGAAAAGGGTCTTCTCCAAACTATTTCCACAATGCTAAAAGAGCAAGATCATCCACAATGTCTATTATGATGTAGTATTAACAGGACCATGAACCTGAATTCTATCATTTGGAGGGGTGACCCTATGCCTTTGACCATATAGAGTATGTTACACCTAATATATATACTACTTTTATGTAATCTGATGGGTGGAGTTGGGTCACTGGGTCTTCAAGTAGCAGTTTACTGCCAACCACAGATGTCAGATGCAATGTAGGAATGAACATAAGTTGTCCTTAATCTAATATGCATGTACATGCCATATTGAATTTCAGACTTCTTCTTTTGGTACTGTTCATCCTTCCCCTGGTTACCTTCACCATAGTGATGAACAGTTCACACTCCATAAACACCTGGGAACTGACTCCACACCTTTACTTTCGAAGACCCGGAGAACGGAATCACAGATATTACTCCAATCTTCTGCTCGTCAACACCACTGGTACAAGACAAAAAGGGTCCATCATTTTTAATTATCAACACTGTAAGCTTAAAAATTCCATTTGGCATATTAAAAATATTCTCAGTCTTAAAGCAGAACTAAAGCAGCAAGGGGTTCCCAGAGCATTTACAATATAGTGCAAGTATGTTGCAGATTATAGTGACCTAGATTTGCTGGTTGATGCTCCACCTTGTTGCTGCCATCTTCTTATAGTCATCTCCTGCCCTAGCATCTTCTTTCTTCCACCACTAGTGGGCCGCTGATGAAGGAACTCCAGTTCCTGTCACCCAGCTCCATTCTCTCATCTTATATATTCTGAGAACGTACACTGTACTGTTCATGCACATCACATTCTATTCATCACACATCTCTACCAAAAAAACTCTACTCTTTTGGGTCTTTTTATCAAAAGTTTACTGTGCATTCGCACAACCTTCAAACGTCATGATTGTCATCAATGTTTAGTGGCCATAATGCAGTATTTTCCTGAGATTCCCCATTTAGGAAATTACAGCATTATGGCCACTAGATGGAGCTGTCATTCATAGGAAATAGATCTATTACTTACATTATGGCATGAATTACTAATTACCAAGTTAACAATACCACCAAAGTTATAAGCAGCTTGCAGTAGTCAATGCATGTCTTGTACAGTACTGCTGTGATCTATAGGCGTAAAATCTGCAAAAATGTTACCAATGAGTAAAACAAATTTCCAGCGATAGGATTCAACCCTTCAACCACCTGAGAATGTTTTTATTATTAACCTGTACATGTCAACAATTAACTTGTGCATGTCACTAGGGTTCCTTTTACCTAAATCATAGCCTTCCATTATGGTGACTTACGGTATATCTCCACATAGGTCTCCCCATTGAAAAATTTCTTCATAGTGTCATGGCGCAAGATATTGCCGTGGATGTTGTGGATGGTCCGTATGATGAAAATACTACAGCCTACAATGGCGCTATAGAGATCACACAAGACAATGATAAGGTAATGGAACTTTCTTACAAAGTAACATTTGTCTACCACTGAGGATACTAAAAATAACAGGAGAAGTCCCCTACCATTTTCCTGATGCATACAGCACTTATAAATCACTACTGACAATACTAATAACATTATCACTAGTCTCTGAACCAAAAAAATCTTGCTATGCATGTGTTATACAGTATATGGTCATAGTATGTGTAACTTTGCTATCTCACCTATATGACCTTGTTGGACATCCCGTTTCAAAACCATGGCCGGCAATAGACAATTGCCCCACCCCATACATCTATTCATACATCCATTAATGTGGAGTTGCCCCCTCCACCCATGGCCATTAAAATGGAGTTGCCCTCTTTGTGGCTATAGCAACCTCCACTCTTTTGTGAACGCTTTCCACAAGATTTTGGAGAGCATCTATGGGAATTTGTGTCTATTTGTAAGATCAGGTACTGATGCTGGATGAGAAGATCTGGCTTGCCATCAGTATTCCAATTCATCCCAAAGGTGTTTAGTAGGTTTGAGGTCAGGGCGCTGTGCAGGACACTCATGTTTCTTCACACCAAACTGGTCAAACCCTGCAGAGTTATTCCACATTTGTATCTATAACAGCCTCAACACTTCTGGGAAGGCTTTCCACAAGTTTTTGGAGGGTATCTGTGGGGATTTGTGTTAATTTGTGAAGTCAGGTACTGATGTTGGATGAGAAGACCTGGCTCATAATCCATGAGCTGGTTTATTCCAAAGGTGTTCTGTACGGTCAGAGCTCTGTAAACAAATCTCATGTTCCTCCACACCAAACTGGTCAAACTATGCAGAGTTATCTCTTCTTTGTGTCTATAAGAGCCTCCACTCTTCTTGAGGTCAAGAAGAGTGGAGGCTCTTGTGAGGTCAGGTATGAATGTTGAATGAGAAGACCTGTCTCACAATCTAATTCATCCTAAAGGTATTCAGTGGGGCTGAGGTCAGGGGTTGATCCAGGACACCTGAGTTCCTCCACACCAAACTGTTCAAACCATGTCTTTATGGAGCTTGCTTTGTACACAGGGGTACAATCATGGTGGAACAGTAAAGGGTCTTTCCCAAAGTGTTACCACAAGGTTGAAAGATCACAGTTGTCTACAATGTCTTTGTATGATGCAGTATTAACAGGACCCTTCACTGGAGACACCTGAACTCCATCATCTGGAGAGGAGAGTGGCCACAGCACACAGCTCTGAAGGAGTATGCCTTTCCTTTAGAGCGCATGCGCTGGTTATGTCACCAGCTGCTACTCTGTACAATATCTCCTAAACGTTAAACGCTTAGGAGATATTAATTTTACCTACAGGTAAGTTTTATTATAAGCTTACCTGTAGGTAAAAATACAAATGAGAGTTATGTTAAAGAAAATATGTTCCATATTAGTTTTGGATGGAGTAGGTATGGGTTAGAGCCTCTGTCAGGTTGTGATGTTGTTCCCATTGAGTAAATTCACCCTTTCTATTCTGAAAGACAGTGAGGAAAAATCTCCCCAGCAGGATACAGACAGCAAAAGATAACTTAATGTGGGTTTTAATGCTTTCCTACCCCTTCCAAGACCTTCCAAGACTACAGCACTGCTTTGCTATACATACTATACTTTAAATCCAATCTTATTGGATGGAAATACATGAAATGATGAAATAAGTTTATTTGACCTTGACCTATACTGTTCCTAGACTTGATTTCCAGTATTGGATCACATTAAGCAGATGGTTAGTACTTCACATGTGACGAGTCCAAAAAAAAATACTGTTTAATATATAATTTATTTTGTATGGCATCACTTTTCTGGCTTTATTTTTTAGGGTTATGGGTACAGAATAATTGGAAACCCCCGAGCACAGAATAGTCTCCCGGTATTGGTTAATATTATCAGTAACGCCTTTATGAGGGTCTATAACTCCACAGAGAGGATCAGGATGTGGAATGACCCCATCTTGCCTGTGAGTACTCATCTGTCTGTTCCTGGTTTACTTTTTTGTCACGTCATGAAGTTATTTAAGCGCATGGTGCTTGTGTCATTGTTCAGTGAATCGTGAATTGTAAAAAGTGGCTTGTTCGGTAAACACTCATAACCTCTCATGCACACTTTACGTTTTTACAGCTGCTGTTTTTGGCTCTTGACATTTTTTTTCTACAGTTAGTAAACCCCCCAGCATGTTATCTTATGTGTCCATGCACACATAGACTGCAATGTGTGGCTGGGACATTTTTTGGCTAGAGAGAAAATCCAGGATTAGTGGATTTCTAAAGGAGTTTTGTAGCTGTAAAAATGCTCTAATGCTGAAAAACGCTGAAAAACACAGCACCACGCTGTAAAATGCTCCAGCGTTTTTGGACATTTTTTTTAACCAATAAAACACTAAAAAAATAATACGTGGGAAAAACGCTAATCGCAGCTAAACACCAATGCAAAAACGCTGAAAGAAGCTGAAAAACTCATGTTTTTAATGTAACGTTACACAGCTAACGTTACCAGCATTATCAAAATGTCCAGTGTGCATGAGGGCTTAGGCTCAATTCTCAAAGCTTTGCACAAGGGTAAGGATCTCTATTTTCAGCCATGTGACTGTCACTTTCTGTCTCATTGGACATGATCTGATGAGCTGAAAATAACTGTAATTTTCTGTTTCATTCGACAAGCAGTAGCTGAAAATAACTGTCTTTTTTAAAATTTAAATAAGGATCCTTATCCTGGAGTTTTAGGACCTGTTTACATCTGCACTATATTGCGCTCAATTCTCTGGTTGTAGAGGCGGGGAATGGCAGAGGGAGTCATTAGTTAAAGCAGTTGCTTGTTAATTATGGTGCAGTTTATAATTTTAGCATGATTGCGACCAATGTGGCAGATTTATTACAAGGTGATTGGGCAGACAAACAGAGATTTGGGGCCTATTTTCTTTCATTTGCTTTGCTGGACATAGGAATCAGGAATACTCTCTGTGCTGTGTCTGTCACAGACACTGCATAGTTCAATCAGCAGGTCATTCCTACTTAACAAAGAGCTTGCTCTCTTTTTTGTTACTTAGGCTCAGGATCAACTCCATTGTCTCAGGTTAGAAGAGTGGCATAAGCATAAAGCCTGCAGCACCCTTTGTTAATTCCCACCATCGTGTCCAATTTTATTATGCATATTTGAATACAGACAATAGATCTCTAGTTATATTTTCATTGCACTAGTTCCTGAAAAAAAACTGTTATATTGAGGGTCTGCAGCAACAACTAACTGGTATCAACACAGAAGAAAGTATAAGTTACAACATACTATGGGAGTCTATTCATTAAAAATGTACCGTATAAATGCCACAAACCATTACGAAAAATCCCTGTAAATTTTCTAATATTCTTTGCTGGGCAGCCCTGTTCAGTTTTTAGAAGGGATAATGGCTCCTCTTCCTACTTATTCCTATGGATGAGCTGAATGGCTGGAGGCCACCATGAGTAGGATTCACCCCTAAGAATGAATGGGGCCCCCCATGCATATTGAAAAAAGGAGCCAGGGCATTTATGTTGCACAGGCTGTGGTGAAGGGACAGGACAACACAGTGGAGACTGCTGAAACAGAGAGGAAGGTAGGTATCTAACTTATAGTTATTCTTGGAAAATATTTTTGTTTGCTTTCTAATAAAAAAAATAAATTTATCCATGTAACAATTTTTCTTTCTGTCACCAGGACTACAGGGATCATTACGTGATGTTCTACGTGGGATTTGTGTGTATGATATATGCGTCCGGACTTGCCCCCCACTTTGCAATGACCAGCATGCAGGATATGAAGGTTCGTATACAGTTGCAAGAAAAAGTATGTGAACCCCTTGGGATTACGTGGAGTTTTGCATGAATTGGGCATAAAATTTGCTCTGAACGTCATCTAAGTCACAACAATAGAAGAACACAGTCTGCTGAACATAATACTACACAAACATTAGATGTTGCCATGGTTTAATTGCACATAACATGTAAACATTCACAGTGCAGGGAGGAAAAAGTATGTGAGGCCCTAGCTTAATGACTTCTCCCAGAGCTAATCGGAGCCAGGAGTGAGCCAACCTTGACTCCAATCAGTGTGATGATATTGGATGTGTTGCTGACAGCTGTCCTGCCCTTAAAAAACACACACCTGTTTTGGGTTTACTGGTTTCAAGAAGCACTGTCTGATGTGAACCATGCCTCGCAGAAAAGAGCTCTCAGAAGACCTCGATCAATAATTGTTGACTTGCATGAAGCTGGAAAGGGTTACAAAAGTATCTCCAAAAGCCTTGATGTTCATGTGTCCATGGTAAGACAGACTGTCTACAAATGGAGAAAGTTTAGCACTGTTGCTACTCTCCCTAGTCGTGGTCGTCCTGTAAAAATGACTGCAAGAGCACAGCGCAGAATGCTGCATGAGGTAAAGAAGAATCCCAGAGTGTCAGCTAAAGACCTACAGAAATCTCTGGCACATGCTAACATTTTTGTTGACACATCTACAATAAGGAAAACATTAAACAAGAATGGAGTACATGGGAGGACACCACGGAGGAAGCCATTGCTGTCCAAAAAGAATATTGCAGCACGTTTGAAGTTTGCAAAAGAGCACCTGGATGTTCCACAGCACTACTGGCAAAATATACTGTGGACAGATGAAACCAAGATTGAGTTGTTTGGGAAGAACACACAACACTATGTGTGGAGAAAAAAAGGCACAGCACACCAACATCAAAACCTCATCCCCACTGTAAAACATGGCGGAGGGAGCATCATGGTTTGGGGCTGCTTTGCTGCCTCAGGGCCTGGACGGATTGTTGTCATTGATGGGAAAATGAATTCCAGAGTTTATCAAGACATTTTGCAGGAAAACATACGACCATCTGTCTGCCAACTGAAGCTCTGCAGAGGATGGGTGATGCAACAGGACAATGACCCAAAGCATACAAGTAATTCAACAAAACAATGGCTGCAACAGCACAGAATACGCCTTCTGGAGTGGCCCAGTCAGAGTCCTGACCTCAACCTGATTGAAATGCTGTGGCATGACCTTAAGAGAGCGATTCACACCAGACATCCCAAGAATATTGCTACACTGAAACAGTTTTGTGAAGAGGAGTGGTCCAAAATTACTCCAGATCGTTGTGCAGGTCTGATCTGCAACTACAGGAAACGTTTTGTTGAGGTTATTGCTGCCAAAGGAGGGTCAACCCGTTATTAAGTCCAAAGGTTCACATACTTTTTCCTCCCTGCACTGTGAATGTTTGCATGTTATGTGCAATTAAACCATGGCAACATCTAATGTTTGTGTAGTATTATGTTCAGCAGACTGTGTTCTTCTATTGTTGTGACTTAGATGACGTTCAGAGCACATTTTATGCCCAATTCATGCAAAACTCCACGTAATTCCAAGGGGTTCACATACTTTTTCTTGCAACTGTAGGCTATGGGACTTTATTTTGTGTTTTGTGATTTAGACTTAGAGTGGACATCTACTTTGGAAGCCCAAAAAAAGGTAGGGGAGGGCAAAGAACTAGTCTAGTCACCAGTAATAACTGTGGACCTCCGGCAGCTGATCTTTTCTCTACTACTGACTTACCGTGCCCTTTTCTGCACTCTCTTTTCTGTGTCTCTGTGTGGAGGCGGTCATGTTTGCAAAGACAGCACTTTGCTTTCTTATGTCACAGCTACCCCCAGATGATTGGTAGTCCGGCCCAGACTGGGACAAAAAATAGGCCTGAGCAGTCCAAAGCTCGGGGACCCTTTCCTTGGACCCCGGTGGCGGAACACCAGGGCCTGGTTGCAATAGCAACCTTTGCGACCCTGCTAGTTCTGCCACTAGTGTCAGTAGGTTTTTATTTGTATTTATTTTTTACAATTTTATTTTTTTTTTTTGCATTTTTTGTAGGAGAGAAAGGAAAGAAAGAAAGAAAGGAAGGAGGGAAAGAAAGGAAGAGGGAAATAAAGAAGGGAGGAGGGAAACAGGAAAGAGAGAAAGAAAGACGTATAGAAGGAGGGAAAGAAAGATAGGAGTGAAAGAAAGAAAGGAGAGAAACAGGAGAGAGAAAGAGAGACGTATAGAAAGAAAGAAGAAAGGAGGGAAAGAAGGAAGGAGGGAAAGAAAGAGGGAAATAAGGAAGGCGGGAAAGAAGGAAGGAGAGAAAGAAAGAAGGAAGGAAAGAGGGAAAGAAAGAAGGTGGGAAAGAAGCAAAGAGGGAAAGAAGGAAGGCGGGAAAGAAGCAAGGAGGGAATGAAGGAATAAAAGGTCATCCAGTGTAACTTAGGGTGTGGTTGCCATCATCCCTATTTCCATAATAGAGAGAATTATATCTTACATTTTGTGGGATTTTAAAGGCAACTTTAGAATGTATACAAAACAATCAATTATTTAATAGATTGACATTTTATTTGACACATTGATACATATCGAATAAACAACACATATTTCACCAATAAACTACAACAATTCTTGACAACATGTTTGCTTCACAGCATTTGTAGTTATTACAATAAATGACTAATGATATCCCTTAAAGCCGATTTCCATCTTGCAACCTCAGTTTTGGACTACAAGTGCATTCAGCCTAAGTCCAACACGTTTCGAATACCTTAGTACAGATTCTTCCTCAGGGAAAGGATACCACTCAAAAACAATAATTGTCAGTAATTAATCCTTTATACATATTTCTCTATAGTTGAAAAATTGAAAGACCAACCATATAATATGTGTGACTTACATACCACCAAAATTAGTCAAAAGAAGATGCTTTACTGTGTTTGGAAAATAAGTCTCCCCCATAGGATGAGGCCATCGTTTGACATGCAGGAACCACAGGTGCCACATCACAGACACTGTTGTAACACAGCATATATCAGTTAATATAATACCATGTATAATGATATCTTAAAAGTATAACAAGGTATCAAGCGTATCATGGAAAGTTATTTTCCTTTTATAAGTCTACTTTGTCCTATATTAATAGGGACAAAAGATTTTTAAATCCTCATAATATATATCTTATTACCAGATATGTAAATTACAAACGGATACTTGGCTAATTTCAATGTCCCTCCACAATTAGAGATACACTCTCAGCAGCAACAGAAAAGGATGATAAGTTGAATATCTAAGCTACATTAATTCAAAGATTTTTCAATATAGACATTCAAGATGGTCACTTACATTCTTACAACTCGCCATGAACTGCATAAAAATATAGTGCTGTATAGACTGGACATCCAAAGCACAGTCCTGTTGTTCGGACTAAACTTGGTGGGTTAACACCAAAGGGTCAGGACCGGGCATCGTGCACGCAATTCCTCCTGTGACCAAACTCAATATTAGAAGCTGCATCAAATAATGGTAATAGAGGCTTTTTATATGTTACAGCTTGAATAGGGTGTATGTGTTTCCCCTCTCATATGCGGATGATATCCGCTGGAGGGGAAGATGGCGCCTATCATGTGGTTCCCGGCGTTCAACACAACTGCGCAGGCACAATCGCTTCATACGCATTGACGTCACATCCAGCCCAGGAATAACTTATTCCCAGGGACCAGGTGGGCGCCATGTGGGAGACACCGCCGACACGGAACAGCACAGACCATACCTAAAGCGCAAGCAGGCAGAAGGAAATCTGCCCATCGCTCCACAAGGCCACAAAGAGAGCTCCCCCACCGCATAACCGGACTGAGGGACCCTTTCGTGCTGGGCATCCCAACACAAAACCGCATCCAAGGGGCAGACACAGATTCCAGCACAGGAAGCATGTACAATAATCTTAAACATAACAAAAAAAAACCCAAATAATCCAGACAGTATAATGAACATTTATCTAGAAGAGAGGAAATGCAATAAAGTAGCAATATAATCAGGACAACTCTGCAGCAGATACAAAATGGGGAAAATCTCCCCTAGTGAGGAGAATTAATTGGATCACTTGATGAGAATTCATGAAAGATATTTAAGTTTGTCTTGCCAGTAGTAAAGCCCTCTAAAAAGGGTCTGTAACTTTCAGATTCATTTAGACCAGGATGGTGAGTGGCATCCAGGCCCCTAATCCAGCGCATTTCTTGCTAGAGTAGTGCTTTTTTCCAGTCGCCTCCCCTAGTGGGAATGTGTATCCTATCTAGAGGTCAGAAAATAACTTTAGGAATTCTATATTTCTAGTTATAGGTATGAAGTTGCAGGAATTGGAATTACATAGTTAGTCTGGCTGAAAAAATACAAAAGTCCATCCAGTTCAACCATTAAAAAAAAACAGTTATAATCCTATACCCACAGTTGATCCAGAGGAAGGCAAAAAAAAAACCCAGCAAAGCATGATCGAATTTGCTCCTGCAGGGAAAAAAATTCCTTCCTGATCCCCCGAAAGGCAATCGGATATTCCCTGGATCAACTTTACCTATAAATGTTAGTATCCAGTTATATTCTGTGTATCTAGGAAAGAATCCAGGCCTTTTTTAAAGCAATCCACTGAGCTGGCCAGAACCAACTCTTGAGGGAGTCTATTCCACATTTTCACAGCTCCCACTTTGAAGAAACCTTTCCATGTTTGGAGTTTAAATTTCTTTTTCCTCCAGATGTAAAGAGGGCCCCCTTGTCCTCTGTGATGACCTCAGGGTGAATAACTCTACACCGAGTTCACTATATGAACCACATGTGTTTATACATGTTGATCATATCCCCCCTTAATCTCCTCTTCTCCAGAGATAATTAATTCAGTTCCTCTAATCTTTCCTCATAGCTGAGCTCCTCCATGCCTCTTATCAGATTGGTTGCCCTTCTCTATACTTTCTCCAGTTCCTCAATGTTCTTTTTTGTGAATTTGTGCCCAAAACTGAACTGCATATTTCAAATGAGGTATTACTAATGATTTGTACAGGGGTAAAATAATATCTCTCTCTCTTGAGTCTATACCTTACATTTATCAACATTAAACCTCATTTACAACATAGTTGCCAAATTAAACAGTGCATTGAGGTCGGCTTGTAAATTGAAGACATCCTGTAAGGACGTTATTCCACTGCACAGCTTGATGTCATCTGCAAAGACTGAAATGGTATTTTTAATCCCAGACCCTATATCGTTTATAAATATATTAAAAAGTAAGGGTCCCAACACTGAACCTTGGGGTACACCACTGACAACCCTAGACCATTCAGAGTATGAATCATTAACCACTACTCTTTGAATGCGATCTTTAAGCCAGTTTTCTACCCATTTACATACAGATTTTTCCAAGCTTGTAGACTTTACCTTACACATTAGCCATGTGTGGGGAACTGTGTCAAACGCTTTTACAAAATCCAAGTATACCATGTCCACCGCCACCCCTCTGTCCAAGGTTTTGCTCACCTCATAAAAAGAAATCAGATTTGTTTGACAATTTCTATCTTTCATGAATCCATGCTGTCTGCTGCTTAAAATATTTTTTTCCAGCAAGAACTCATCTGTGCGGTCTTTTATTAAACTCTCCAGTATCTTCCAAACTATAGAAGTTAAACTAACAGGTCTATAATTACTTGGTAAAGATTTTGACCCCTTTTTAAATATTGGGACCACATTGGCCTAACGCCAATCCAGTAGTACTATGCCAGTCATTAAAGAGTCCCTAAAAATGAGAAACAATGGCTTTGAAATGACAGAGCTCAATTCTTTAAGGACCGGTGGGTGTATGCCATCCGGTCCATGTGCTTTATTTACCTTTATTCTGTCTAAATATTTTTGTATCATATCAATTGTGAGCCAATGTGGATCATCTGGGGCTGTGTCAATATCATCCCCATTATGGAAAAGAGCTCCCCCATGCTCCTTTGTATACACAGAGCTGAAGAAGATATTTAATAAATTTGCCTTCTCTTTGTCCCCAGTCACTCACTCTAGATTATTTTGTAAAGGGCCTACATGCTCGGACCAGACCTTTTTACTATAAATATATTTGTGAACTTTAGCAACATGTATGTCCAAGGGTAGATAAAGATTCCATATTCTCATAGCATGAATGTGCTTATAAATACATTTCCAAAATTCTTGACGTGAAAGAAAGAGAAAAAGAGATGTATTGAAGGAGGGAAAGCAAGAAGGAAAGAGGGAAAGAAGGAAGGAGGGAAAGAAGGAAGGAGGGGAAGAAGGAGAAAAAGAAAGAAAGAAAGAAAGAAAGAAAGAAAGAAAGAAAGAAAGAAAGAAAGAAAGAAAGAAAGAAAGAAAGAAAGAAAGGAGGGAAACAGGAGAGAGAGAGAAATAAAAAGAGATGTATAGAAGGAAAGATAGAAAGAAGGAAAAAAAGAAGGAAGGAGGAAAAGAGAGAAGGAATGAAGGAGGGAAACAGGAGACAGAGAGAGAAAGAAAGAAACACAGAAGGCAGGAAAGAAAGAAAGAAAGAAACACAGAAGGCAGGAAAGAAAGAAAGAAAGAGAAAGAAAGAAAGGAGAAAAACAGGAGATGGAGAGAAAGAATGAGAGAAAGAAGGAAAGAAAGAAATGTGAGAAACAGGAGACAGCGAAAGAAAGGAGAGAAACAGGAGAGAGAGAGAAGGGGGAGAGAAGACGCAAGGCTGGTGGGGAGTGTGGGTGGGGCACAGGAGAGGGCGGGAGGAGGAGGGGCAGAACCAGCTGTGTCACTTCTCTCCCATCTGTGGTGGACGGGGAACTGTCAGCACTGGACACAGCTTACATATGACAGATCCCCTGCAGTGCTGGAGGAGATGAGGGTGGGAGGGGAAGGCGGGGGTGGGGGGGTGGCCACAGGGGAGCATACAGGAGCTGACCGCATGCTGGAGATGGATAGAGAGGTGGCTGGGCGGCACATAGAGGAACCGAGAAATGCAAGGTCCTCTCTGTACTGCCTGGCCCACTCTTCAATCCAGGCGGCCCAGGCCCACCGGGCAAATGCCCGGTGTGACCTATGGCCAGTCCGGGCTTGTTGGTAGTTATCTGATGATTGCACAGATCACAGAATGTGATCACAGAATCCTCTCCAGCAAGGAGAACAATGAGCCAAACAGTAGTGACATGACCAAATATCAATCCAAATCCCTTGAGGCTACCAGGCTTGGAAAAAGGAAGATTTTTGCATTGTAGGTCCTCAGGAACAGTTGCCTCTCCAGCAAGCAGAACAGTGAGCAGCAATATAGGGACATCAGCAAATCTTCTGAGACTACCAGGCTTAGAAGCAGGGAGATCCTTGCACTGCAGCTCCTCAGGTACAGCTTCCTTCTCCAGCAAAGAGAACCGTCAGTAGCATAGCAGTGACACCACCAAATCTCATCCCAAATCTCTTGAGACTTCCAGGCTTAGAAGCAGGGAGATCCTTGCACTGTAGGTCCTCAGGTACAACATCCTCCCTAGCAAGGAGAACAGGGAGCAGCAGAGTAGTGACATAATTAAATTTCACTCCAAATCTCTTGAGACTAATAGGCTTGAAAGCAAGGAGATCCTTGCACTGCAGGTCCTCAGCTACAGCTTCTTCTCCAGCAATGAGAACATCAAAATAGAGACATCACCAAATCTCACTCTAAATCCCCTGAGGCTACTAGGCATGGAATCAGAAAGATTCTTGCACTGCAGGTCCTCATGAACAGGAGCCACTCCAGCAAGGAGAATGGTGAACAGCATTGTAGTGACATCAGCAAATCTCACTTAAAATCTCCTGGCTTAAAAGCAGCGATATCCTTGCACTGCAGATCCTCGGGTAGCAGTGCTTTAGCTGATCTCTCACTGCAGATTTACAGCCATGAGGCTGCAGAACAGAAGTGCCTAGGAACAGGAAGTGCTCTGCTAGTTTTCTGAAGAAACAGAAGACAAAGGATAGTTTTTTCAGGGTACTGTTTAAACACAAAAAGAATTTCTCTAAATTTTTTAAATATTCACATTTTAAGTCCAGGTTCACTTTAACTTTTAAATATGTGTCAGTATGTTTTCCAGAATGTTTCCAACTGACTAACTAATTTTTTTTTTTTTTTTTTTTTAAGTCCGCAAACGTGCAACTATAACGAAAAACCCGTAAGTGTTTCACAAAAAAGTGCAAGTGCAAAAACACCACACAAAAAGTGCACTTAGGGGTGTGCTGTGTCCTACCCCTAAAGGGGCTTGGACCGCTTACCCTGATCCCCCGGGGCACGAAGCTCCTGACGGGGACAAGGTTCCCACTTGGTCCTCCTGGCCAAAAGGCCTGGTGGACCACCGTTCCCTATGCCCAGCCGAAGCCGGACATTCAGTACTAGGCAAGGGGACTCTCCCGAAAAAGAGTCCTCTAGGGATCAGGGGAGGAAGGAACCGTATGGCCACACATCCTCCCCCTAGACTTCAGGGTAGGCCCGAGGACCCACACCCTCCATCCGTGAAAAACACACACATAAGGCAAAGAAAAAAGTGACAAACGTGGGAGTGCATAATAAATAAATAAGGTAAAGTAAATAAAATAAAAAAAATGGTACCGTACCGAAATGTGCACAGACCAGGCCCTGAGGCCCGTAGCAAAAATTGCCCTGGACTTAGCCAAAAGACCTGGTCCTTAGGGCGCTGTGCAAAAAGAGGTGAAAAACAGTGGCCATGTGTCATCTTCACACCGTGGGGTCCCACACCCAAGTGTTACTAGTGACACCCCTGAGAGCGTCTTCCCCAGGGGGCACTGAGTTTGCAGACTTTTTGCATCCCCAGCCCCTGGCCAGACCAAGGTAGATCCGTCCAAATCAGGAGGTACTGGGTCTTTCCAGTCTTCCCAGAGGAATTACTCCCGGGGCCCCAGCTTAACTCGTGGCGCTCCCCGGTTTCTGTCCCTCCGGTACTAGCCTTCCGGACCCCCATCATACCAGTGAGGGTACTATACAACAACCATCCCCGCAAAGCTAGAATGGTCGGGAGCACCCCCACTGGACACTGATAAGAACAGATACTACACTTGATCTTAGCCAAAAGGCCTGGGACTGACAATCAACCCCAGCCTAACCTGATGGGGAGGAACTGCTATCAGGTTTATTTGCCAAAGGAGAATTACCTTCACTTCCTATCTTGCTGAGAGCAAAATAAGAATTATGGGAATGGGTGTTATCAGATCGGAAGGGGTTACAGACATGCTATCCCTCCCACACTGCAAAAAAAGTTTTTTTTTTTTTTTTCATTATCACCTGCTTCAATTTTGGAGCTTTCTCCTCATGTTGTCACCAGGAAAGGAAGTGAGGAAAAACCTTGCCCCTTGGTGCCTGAAAGAACCAACAGAATCTGACAGAAATTGGTCAATGGAGCTCAGCTGTTGGTGAAGTCTACAGAATATGGTCCAGTTAGATTATATAATTTTCTCTCTGTTGGCTGTGATCACACCCACTGATTCTTTCTCCTTCCAGATCAAAGCTCGTTCCCAGCTGCGTATTTCTGGCCTTTTCCCATCGGCATACTGGTTTGGCCAAGCCCTGGTGGACATCTCCCTTTCTTGGCTACTCCTTTTCCTGATGGTCGCCATCGTGTTTGCTTTCAGCCATTCTGTCTATCTGTCGTTCTTCAATGCAGTGCTGCTTGTGAGTATCATCATTCAGCATTTAGCAGATTCTTTGAAATCTGAACTGTAATGTAAATCCTAACTGGATTTTCATTTTGAATCAGCAGAACACATTCCAGGTACAACAAAACAAAACGTACGCCAAGTCTTACAGTTGGTTTTCTTTAGAAGTCAGCCACAACCTGAGTAGAAAAACCTGTCCCCTGTCAGCAGCTTCAGAGAAGGACCCTTGCTTTCTGTGTGGAAGCAGTTGTCTCTCTGTAGAGGTCCAGCTATCCCCCTACTGAGTTATAGCCAGAACTCTCCAATCAGCAAGAAGTATGAGCTTTTCTGATTCCACAGCTATAGGTGTGCCACAGCAGGGGTCATGTTCAGGGGCGGACTGACCATTTGGAAACTTGGGCACTGCTCAAGGGCCCAGGGTCAGTGGGAGGCCCCATGAGATGCCCCTGGTACCTTTTTCATTGGCTTTTTTGAGTTTGGGCAAGGACACAGGGGCCCCATGATCCCCTATTGCCTGGGGGCCCCATGAGTTGTCAGTCCGCCCCTGGTCATATTGGTTCTCTCCAGGGAGACCTTGCTAACACACATTGTTCAGACATGGTCTATTGTTGTCACCTTCAGGAAGCCAATCCAAAGCAATGATGTCATCACTGGGACTCAGTGCTTGTTGCAGTGCAGGCAAACCATGGCTGGTGGAAAGGGCTGGCAGTGTGTTGTGCATAGCTTTATGAAAACACCATAGTAAACTGGCTCAGTACGCCTCTCAAGAGCCCTCAGTCCTGAAGCAAGCAGTGGGCTTGATCATGGGAGGAGTCAGTCTGGAAGAGTGAGAATACATATGCATTTGAATACAGACCACCATAGGTATTGCCCACATGTGATTCTGAGCCTCCATTAATGAAAGAACTGCAGCTTCTAATGCACATTGTGAGAAGCTCACAGTGTGCACTGCAATCAGAGTAAGCAATTTCAGTCTAAGTACAACTGTGCAAGACTGAAGGGAAGGCCGATTACAATAACCTCATGACAATTCTACATTTGTCCAATGTGTGTAGATTAGGCAAATGTTTGTTACATGAAAATTATGTTTTTGATTTGCAGATTGTGGAAATTTTGGGTTATGGCATGGCCATGGTCCTCTATGTTTACTTAATCACATTCGTGTTTGGGAAGAGGAAGATTCATCAGGACCGATGGTCCTTCTTCTTTATTTTGGTAAGTTGATGACATTGTTTTCAGTGGCTCACTTGGGCTGTTTCATATTTAAGGAAGGCTGCACATTGGGGAGCATTTTAAGCGATAGATTTGTTACAGCATTTTATACGCATCTGTAGACGGCAATAAAAACTCACTGGAATTGGGTGGTGGAGCTCTTGGAGGTTCCAAATAAATGACTGTGCGGCAGCTTTTTACTTCCCAGTGGAGCCTCAACTGGGTCCCAAAAGGAGTCAAAGGATGACACAGCCAAGCTGTAAAGATTGATCTAGATATGAATGTTGTAAAGGGGTCTATCAGGAGTTGACATCCGACATGTTCCGGACAGAATTCCTCCTTCATCAGGGCTGGGATGTATTGTGTAAGGGGAATCTGGACAGGTTAATGTTGGAGTTTTTTTCTTCTTAAGCTCAGGTTAGAAACTAAGCTGAGCCATCTTCAGCCATCACGATTAATTCACCCAGGATGATGTAGCTGTTGCGCATGAGGCGTTAATTTATCTCTGTACCAAGGCATGCCAAGAATGTTCAGTAAGCTGCACAGATGCACTCAGATGAAATACTGTTGGCAGGCAGAAGTGGAGCTTTATACTGCAGAAGAGACATACAGTATCTCACAGAAGCGAGTACACCCCTCACATTTTTGTAAATATTTTATTATATCTTTTCATGTGACAACACTGAAGAAATGACACTTTGCTACAATGTAAAGTAGTGAGTGTACAGCTTGTATAACAGTGTAAATTGGCTGTCCCCTCAAAATAACTCAACACACAGCCATTAATGTTTAAACCGCAGGCAACAAAAGTAAGTACACCCATAAGTGAAAATGTCCCAATTAGGCCCAGTTAGCCATTTTTCCCCCCCGGTGTCATGTGATTCATTAGTGTTACAAGATCTCATGTGTTTATGGGGAGCAGGTGTGCTAAATTTGGTGTTATCGCTCTCACTCTCTCACACTGGTCACTGGAAGTTCAACATGGCACCTCATGGCAAAGAACTCTGATGATCTGAAAAAAAGTATTGTTGCTCTACATAAGATGGCCTAGGCTATAAGAAGATTACCAAGACCCTGAAACTGAGCTTCAGCACGGTGTTCAAGATCATACAGCGGTTTAACAGGACAGGTTCCACTCAGAAAACGCTTCGCCATGGTCAACCAAAGACGTTGTGTGCATGTGCTCTGCGTCATATCCAGAGGTTGTCTTTGGGAAATAGACGTATGAGTGCTGCCAGCATTGCTGCAGAAGTTGAAGGGGTGGGGGGTCAGTCTGTCAGTGCTCAGACCATACACCGCACACTGCATCAAATTGGTCTGCATGGCTCTCGTCCCAGAAGGAAGCCTCTTCTATAGATGATGCACAAGAAAGCTTGCAAACAGTTTGCTGAAGATAAGCAGACTAAGGACATGGATTACTGGAACCATGTCCTGTGGTCTGATGAGACCAAGATAAACTGATTTGGTTCAGATGGTGTCAAGCGTGTGTGGCAGCAGCCAGGTGAGGAGTACAAAGACAAGTGTGTCTTGCCTACAGTCAAGCATGGTGGTGGGAGTGGCATGGTCTGGGGCTTCATGAGAGCTCCAAGCACTGGGGAGCTACAGTTCATTGAGAGAACCATGAATGCCAACATGTACTGTGACATACTGAAGCAGAGCATGATCCCCTCCCTTCGGAGACTGGGCTGCAGGGCAGTATTGCAACATAACAACCCCAAACACACCTCAAAGATGATCACTGCCTTGCTAAAGAAGCTGAGGGTAAAAGTGATGGACTGGCCAAGCATGTCTCCAGACCTAAACCCTATTCAGCATCTGTGGGGCATCCCCAAATGGAAGGTGGAGGAGCGCAAGGCCTCTAACATTCACCAGCTTTGTGATGTTGTCATGGAAGTGGAAGAGGACTCCAGTGGCAACCTGTGAAGCTCTGGTGAACTCCATGCCCAAGAGGGTTAAGGCAGTGCTGGAAAATAATGATGGCTGCACAAAATATTGACACTTTGGGCCCAATTTGGACATTTTCACTTAGGGGTGTACTCAATTTTGTTGCCAGCGATTTAGACATTAATGGTTGTGTGTTGAGTTATTTTGAGGGGACAGCAAATTTACATTGTTATACAAGCTGTACACTCACTACTTTACATTGCAGAAAAGTGTTATTTCTTCAGTGTTGTCACATAAAAAGATAGAATAAAATATTTACAAAAATGTAAGGGATGTATTCACTTCTGTGATATACAGTACATGGGGCTCATTTACACTGGAAGCCAGGGGAAAATTAGGTGGTAAAAGCAGGCAGTTGAGCAATGGTTTAACCACACCCTGACCACCCACCCTAAATGAAGCAGTGCAGCTGCTCAGAATGATCAAGTGAATGGGGCCATGCCGTAGCTGCCTTGCAACTGTGGACAATGCATTTAGTAAAGGCGAAGTGGTTTGGCATTCTTGGGGTTAAAGCAAGTAGAAGATATATTGGGGGAAATTTACTAAAACTGGAGAGTGCAAAATCAAATGCAGCTCTGCATAGAAACCAATCAGCTTCCAGGTTTTATTGCTAAAGTCTAATTGAACAAGCTGAAGTTAGAAGCTGATTGGTTACCATGCACAGCTGCGCATGATTTTGAGCGCTCTTGAGAATATAGCTACAATGTGAATGAGATTTGAGGCACTCCTGGCACCGATGGTGTGGTTGCTGTCATAAGCCGTGAAACAAATTCACAAAAGCCGTGCAACACTTTAATTAGAAATACTGACAAGTTTTTTACAAAATCCACAATTTTATTGTCTGTTGGTATTAGTGTGACAGATTCAACAAAGTGCATCGCCATATTGGATCTAAGAAACGTGGAATATAGCAAAACTTCTTTCATGCTGGTGGTAATTGCGTGGACTTGTTCTTCCAAGCTTGTAAAGCAATTAAATAGTAATACGCTATATTAAATAATATTATATAATATATATATATACATACACACACAGTGTGTGTGTAGATATATATATATATATAAAAATATATAAAATGTATTTATTTTACACTGTGTCTTTTATCTCTATCTAAAAGGAAAACCATGATCCTAGGTTTGTCCCCTGTTGCTTTTTGATATTATTGTGGCCGAATTTCTGGCGTCAGGTTATCTGGATTTCTCGTCTCTTGCAGTCCTCCCTCGTCCCGCCAATATTCAGTGCGTTTCAAATCTTCATTGCCTTGCCAGAAGAATTATGTTTCATCTACTTAATCTTAGTGCCGCCCAGCAATTTGATGGCGTTTTTGATTGGAATGGTGAGTTTTGGTTTGTGGGCCTTTTATCTCACACATTATTACAGTAAAACATGTCATTCAATTGATGTGCCAGCAAAATTAAAGAAAGAAAAAAAAAGCTGTCTTCTTTACATTCAGAAAAGTAATTGGGGCTGGTGTTCCAAGGAAACCATATCTCATAACTCAGAGCAGGCAGGTTCTTTGAGAAGGTCTAAACTTAAGAGGGTGCATTTACCGGTATATGAAAATTTGCAAAGCTATTTGTCCATCAAAATGTAATTCAAATTCGCTCAAATCGAGTTTCCATGCTATATTCTATGCAGATCGAATGTATAAATAGGGAAAATACTGTATTTAATACTGATTATTTTTTATGATAGTCAGCGCTATTTAGTAGCCATACTGCATTATGTAAGATCAACTAAAGAAAATTATTGTGAGCTGCTGCAAACACCCAAATACGTTCCCACAAAACAATCAAATAAATATATAACTTGGTGCTGCGGTATTCCCTCAACACAAGTATATTCAAATGCCAATACAGGTGAAAAGTAAATAAATCAGATCCCAAAGAACCTGTTAATCTTCATAACAACCATTTATACTCATGTTATTGATTGGTGTAGAAGTAAAAAACACTTAACCAAATAAAAGTATACTGTATAATAATAAAGTAAACACCCGGCTGAGCGCCACCTTAAATAGTGACACTAATGAATATATGATGTGAATATATCAAAATGCACATGTATAAACATAATACATTTAAAAAAAAAAAAAAATAAAATTAATAATTCCAGTGAACACTTGGCTGAGCACCACCCTAAATGGTGACACTTATAAATATGCAATGTGAATAAAAAAAGTGCACATGTGTGAACATAATCATTTTCAAAAAATAATAAAATACATAAATATTCTTAGTAAACACCCAGCTGAGCACCACACCACAACCAAGTCATGTAGTAAATGGGTATTGAGTACAATAATAATATGTATTCAAAATTATAATGTTCAAACAGTCTGTAAACCAAAATCTTCTGATCGTTATATAAATTCACCAGTTTGAACTTTATTATTTTGAATATATATTGGGACTTTATTGCACTTACAATACCCATTTACTAACATCACTTGGTTGCGGTTTGGTGCTCAGCTAGGTGTTTACTAAAAATTATTTAGGAATTTTGTTGTCTAGGGTGACACTCAGCCGGGTGTTTAAAGGAATTATTATTTAAAATTTTTTGTATTATGTTTATACATGTGCACTTTGATATATTCACGTCATATATTCATTAGTGTCACTATTTAGGGTGCTGCTCAGCTGGGTGTTTACTTTATTATTTTACAATATATTATTTATTTGGTTAAGTGTTTTTTACTTCTACATTTATAACTAATATGACTCTACATGGTTGTTATAAAGATTAGGAGGTTTTTGGGGATTTGATTTATTTACTTTTCACCTGTGTTGGACTTTATATATACTTATTTTCAGGGAGTTCTTCAGATCTCAATGGGGAAAAATATAATGCTGGATATCTATACTGATATGGACTGGGTAATGTGTTAGGAATGTAAGGATGCCCCATTGTTTGATGGAAATGAAAATGATCAACCTACAGAGGACTGAATTCAAAGACACCCCGAAAATCAAAGTGAAAAAATTATGCAGCAGACTAGTCTATTTTGCTGAAATTTCATTGCAGCAACTCAAAATGGTACTCAGTAGTTTGTATGCCCCCCACATGCTTGTATGCATGCCTGACAACATCAAGGCATGCTCCTAATGAGACGACAGATGGTGTCTTTGTGTATTCCCTCCCAGATCTGGACCAGGGCATCACTGAGCTCCTGGACAGTCTGGCGGCGTCAGATGGACCAAAACATGATATCCCAGAAGTGTTTTATTGGATTTAGGTGAGGCGAGCATGGGTGCCATTTAATGGCATCAATTCCTTCATCCTCCAGGAACTGCCTGCATACTCTCGCCACATGAAGCTGAGCATTGTCGTGTACCAGGAGGAACCTGGGACCCACTGCACCAGTGTAGGGTCTCACAATGGGTCCAAGGATTTCATCCCGATACCTATTAGCACTCAGGGTGCCATTGTCTATCCTGTAGAGGTCTGTGCGTCCCTCCATGGAGATGCCTCCCCAGACCATCACTGACACACCACCAAAACAGTCATGCTGAACAATGTTACAGGCAGCATAACGTTCTCCACGTCTTCTCCAGACTCTTTCACATCAGTCACATGTGCGCAGTGTGAACCTGCTCTCATCTGTGAAAAGCACAGGGCACCAGTGGCGGACCTGCCAATTCTGGTGTTCGATGGCAAATGCTGATTCTGTGGTGCTGGGCAGTGAGCACAGGTCAGACTAGAGGACATCGGGCCCTCAGGCCTGAAGTCTGTTTCTGATTGTTTGGTCGTAGACAGTCACACCAGTGACCTGCTGGAGGTCATTTTGTAGGGCTCTGACAGTGCTCATCCTGTTCCTCCTTGCACAAAGGAGCAGATACCGGTCCTGCTGATGGGTTAAGGACCTTCTACGACCCTGTCCAACTCTGCTTGAGTAACTGCCTGTCTCCTGGAATCTCCTCCATGCTCTTGAGACTGTGCTGGGAGACACAGTAAACCTTCTGGCAATGGCACGTATTGATGTGCCATCCTGGAGGAGTTGGACAACCTGTGCAACCTCTGTAGGATCCAGGTATCACCTCAAGCTATAAGTAGTGACACTGACCCTAGCCAAATGCAAATTTAGTGAAAAACAGTCAGAAAAGATGAGTAGGGACAGAAAATGTCAGTGGCCTTCACCTGTAAAACCATTCCTGTTTTGGGCGTTGTCTCATTGTTGCCCATCTAGTGCACCTGTTGTTATTTCATTAACACCAAAGCAGCTGAAACTGATTAACAATCCCATCTGCTACTTAACTGACTAGATCAATATTCCAGGAGTTTAATTGACTTGATGCTATACTCTGATTAAAAAGTGTTTCTTTCATTTTTTTGAGCAGTGTATTTATATGATTGTTTTGTGGGGACATACTGCATTAGGGCCACTAGATGGTGATCAGGAGCATATTTACTTCTTATTATAGTCAGCCCTATCTAGTGATCATACTGAATTAAAACCACTAAACCACACTGACTATAATAGGAAATAAGTTTGCTTCTCAGCATCACCTAGTGGTATTTCAGCATCCACACATTTGAATTGCAGAGAACATAGATGGAAATATGATTTGTATAGAATGAATTTACATGCAGTTTTGATGGACATCCAATGGATGGTCCCTTTTGTGGTGACAAGTAAAAATGTTGAATTTCCTATTACTTCCTTTCTCAGTGACAGTGGTCACCAGGACAAATAGAGAGGGTGAAACTCCCCGACAGGGATATAAAGAAAACTTGATAGTGTTTCTTAAAATTCCCCGTTAAACATTTTTGGTTAGAGACCCACTTTAACCAAGGTTTCTGATTGGGTGACTTGTTTCTTTTGGTGTACTCTAG
Source organism: Staurois parvus (assembly GCF_062004578.1). Taxonomy (NCBI): domain Eukaryota; kingdom Metazoa; phylum Chordata; class Amphibia; order Anura; family Ranidae; genus Staurois; species Staurois parvus. Next base: position 3,115,118 of record NW_028318886.1, read on the forward strand.
TATAGTAATGACATTGGAGATCTTGTATAATGCAATGATATGATATTCTCTTCCTAGGTTTACCTTCATGAATCTTATGACTCTTTTCTGCCAACTGTGTGTGGCCACTTGGTGATTGTAAGTAAAGGAATGCTCCGATCAAAATGAAAACACCTTATGAAGCTTAGATAGACCAGAGGCATTCTACGCACCATTGGTGTCAGTGAACGCAGTAATAATCCCCAACATTGCTGTCAGCTTCTGCAATAACTCAAAGCATTGTTGCCAGTTTTCGCATTAATGTATTAGTGTCAGTGAATGCAATAATAACCCCCAGAACTGGTATCAGTTAACACAATAATAACCCTCAATAGGTGCCTTGTACGCAATAATAATTCCCAGCATTGGTGTCAGTGAATGCATTAGGACCCAAACATTAGTGTCAGTTCCTGCCTTTATAACCCCAAGCATTGATGCCAGTACGCGCAATAATAACCCCAGCATTGTATTAGTGAACGCAATAATAACCCTTAGCATTGGTGCCAGCTTCTGAATTAACAACCCCCAGCATTCCTGTTAGTTTGCCGCAATAATCCCCAGCATTGTTGCCAGTTTCTTTAATAATAACCCTCAATATTGGTATCAGTAGCAGCAATAATAACCCCCAACATTGGTGTTATTAGCAGCAATAATAACCCCTAACATTGGTGCCAGTTTCTGCAATAATAACACCTATATTGGTGTCAGTTTCTGCAAAAATAACTTCCAGCATTGTTGTCAGTAGCAGCAATAATAACTCCTGTGTTGGTGCCAGTTTCTGCAATATTAACCCCCCAAAATTGGTGTCAATTTTTGCAAAAATAATCCCCAACGTTGATGTCAGTGAATGCAATAATCACCAGCACTGGTGTCAGTAAACGAAAATATAGCCCCCAACATTGGTGACAGTTTCTGCAATAATAACCCCCAGCATTAGTGTCAGCTTCCACAATAAAAGCCCCAGATTTGGTGTCAGTAGCAGCAATAATAACACCCAGTATTGGTGCCAGTTTCTGCAATAATAACCCACAGAATAGGAGTCAGTTTCTGCAATAAAAATCCCCAACACTGGAGCCAGTTTCTGCAATAATAACTCCCAAAATTGGTGTCAATAGAAGCAATAAGAACCCCCAGCACTGGTGTCAGTTTCCGCAATAATAACCCCCCAATATTGGTGCCAGTTTCTGCAATAATAACCGCCAGCATTAGTGCTAATTTCTGCAATAATAACCCCCAGAATTGGTGTCAGTTTCTGTGATAATATCCCCCAACATTAGTGTCAGGTTCCACAATCAAAGCCCCATGATTGGTTCAGTAGCAACAATAATAACTCCAAGAATTGTCAATTTCTGCAATAAAAATCCCCAGCATTGGAGCCAATTACAGCAATAATAACCCCCCAAATTGGTGTCAAGAGCAGCATTTGTTAGGAATATGAATCTATGCTGGCCATCTCCATGCAAACATCCAGTTTCAAAGTACTTTGGGAATAATGCAAATCAGATACCTAGATGTGTGATGCAAAATTTGACTTCTTTTTTATTGATCAAGCTTTAAGTAATAAATGATAACATTGCATATGTCAGGCGGTTTCCATAAAGCACCAATCAGAATACAGAATAGAAATTTCAGTAAACCACTAAATGGTGTGACATAACAAAAATGCAACAGGGTAGTAACTTCTGCAATTTCTCAAAACAAGAAATATGTGCATAGATAACAGCATTCAAATCCCACGGGAACATCTTGTATATAAAATAAACCAGTTAGTAGGCACAAAGCAAAAGTTAGTTAACTACAAACCCTTTCAGCATTGGTGTCAGTTTCCGCAATAATAACCCCAATATTGGTGTCAGTTTCTGAAAAAATAATCCCTAATATTGGTGCCGGTTTCTACAACAATAACTCCCAGCTAGCATTGGTGCCAGTTTCTGAATGCTGTGTAAAGTGACCCATGCAGATAGTCTGCAAGTGTCATTGAGTAATATAATGTAACAATGTTACATTGCATTTACGTATTTAGTTACTACATACAGTATACAGTATGTACTTGTATTTATTCATATGTAGACAAAAGGTGTGGATTTTGATCTGCATTTGAAATAAGTTTAGATAACCTTACGTAAAGTAAAACTAAATTATTCTTTTAATAAAATGTATTCCAATGTAACCCCTTGTTAACTCTTACTTAATCCTAGTTAGTCATAATGTACTACTCTCTCTCATTCTCCCTTTTAGTTGTTTTTTTTTCTGTGGATTTTTTTTAATCTCTAGGTTTTTTTTTTACAACCAATCATTATAATTCATTTATTTATTTCAGTGTTGTATAAAAATGCACAAAATTTAAAAAAAATGTTCTTTTTCATTTTGCAGTTACTTTGTCATGCTTTTGTGCCAGAAACATAATTTTAGAGTCACTCTAAACATGACAGATTATAGATTACAATTTGAACTTTTTTACAGTAATTTGTTTTTTAAATTAACACTTGTGAATACTACTTTATAGATGGCATAGAAATTAAAATGATTTTTGCAAGACAATAATTCCAAAAGAGAGACATTTTTTCACCCAAATTAATGTATGTATTGAAGTACTTTTTTAACCTAAAAAAATGACACAGTTCTTGCTAAATTAACATGTCCATAGTGGAACATTTAAAATTGCTCTGTTCATAGTTACATAGTTACATAGTCTGGCTGAAAAAAGACAAAACTCCATCCAGTTCAACCATAAAAAAAAAGTTATAATCCTATACCCATAGTTGATCCAAAGGAAGGCAAAAAACAACCCAGCAAAGCATGATCCAATTTTCTCCTGCTGGGAAAGAATATTCCTTCCTGATCCCCCGAGAGACAATCGGATATTCCCTGGATCAATTTTACCTATAAATGTTAGTATCCAGTTATATTCTGTGTATCTAAGAAAGAATCTAGGCCTTTTTTGAAGCAATCCACTGAGCTGGCCAGAACCAACTCTTGAGGGAGTTTATTCCACATTTTCACAGCTCTCACTGTGAAGAAACCTTTCCGTGTTTGGAGATTAAATTTCTTTTCCTCCAGACATAAAGAGTGCCCCCTTGTCCACTGTGATGACCTCAGGGTGAATAGCTCTACACCGAGTTCACTATATGAACCACTGATGTATTTATACATATTTATTTATATTTATGTTGATCATATCCCCCCTTAATCTCCTCTTCTCAAGAGACAATAAATCCAGTTCCTCTAATCTTTCCTCATAGCGGAGCTCCTCCATGCCTTGTATCAGTTTTGTTGCCCTTCTCTGTACTGTCTCCAGTTCCCCAATGTTCTTTTTGTGAATTGGGACCCAAAACTGAACCGCATATTCCAGATGAGGTCTCACTAATGATTTGTACAGGGGTAATATGATATCTCTCTCTCTCTGGAGTCTATACCTCTTTTACTACAAGAGATGATTTTGCTCGCTTTAGAAACTGCAGCTTGGCATTGCATGCCATTATTAAGCTTGTGATCTACCAGAACTCCCAGATCCTTCTCCACCATTGATTCCCCCAGTGGTCCCCCCCCAGTATGTATGATGCATGCATATTGTTAGCCCTCAAGTGCATAACCTTACATTTATCAACATTAAACCTCATTTGCCACATAGTTGCCCAATTAAACAGTGCATTGAGGTCGGCTTGTAAGTTGAAGACATCCTGTAAGGACATTATTCCACTGCACAGCTTGGTGTCATCTGCAAAGACTGAAATGGGATTCTTAATCTCAGACCCTATATTGTTTATAACTATATTAAAAAGTAAGGGTCCCAACACTGAACCTTGGGGCACACTACTGACAACCCTAGACCATTCAGAGTATGAATCATTAACCACTACTCTTTGAATACGATCTTTTACCCAGTTTTCTATCCATTTACATACAGATTTTTCCAAGCCCGTAGACTTTACCTTACACATTAGCCGTGTGTGGGGAACTGTGCCAAACGCTTTTGCAAAATCCAAGTATACCACGTCCACCGCCACCCCTCTGTCCAAGGTTTTGCTCACCTGCTCATAAAGAGAAATCAGATTTGTTTGACAACTTCTGTCTTTCATGAATCCATGCTGTCTGTTGCTTAAAATATTTTTTTCCAGCAAGAACTCATCTATGTCGTCTTTTATTAAACTCTCCAGTATCTTCCCAACTATGGACGTTAAACTAAAAGGTCTATAATTACTTGGTAAAGATTTTGTCCCCTTTTTAAATATTGGCACCACATTGGCCTTACGCCAATCCAGTGATACTATGCCAGTCATTAAAGAGTCCCTAAAAATTAGAACCAATGGCTTTGAAATGACAGAGCTCAATTCTTTAAGGATGGGTGTATGCCATCCGGTCCAGGTGCTTTATTCACCTTTATACTGTCTAAATATTTTTGGATCATATCAATTGTGAGCCAATGTGGATCATCTGGAGCTGTGTCAATACCATCCCATTATGGACAAGAGCTGCCCCATGCTCCTTTGTATACACAGAGCTGAAGAAGATATTAAATAAATTTGCCTTCTCTTTGTCCCCAGTCACCCACTCTAGATTATTTTGTGCCATAGGGGGTGTACAGGTTTAAGAACTGAAATGCATAGAGGACCACAAATCAGCAATGTCATGTGTTCGAATTGTGACAATTTCCACTTCTTCACAGAAGTCAGGCTTCTGATTTTCTCTGCTTCCTCTTCAGCCGTATGCACACACTATTATATTCTGGGGCCTCCTATGGTTTTTGGAATGGTGGATTGGAACCGGAAGTTTAAAACAAGATCCAGTATTCAGGTGGGTTAGTGAACAATTTGCATCACAGTGGCAATCATTTAGCTATTTATATAGATATGATTGGGGCTATAACCACCTAGTTGAACAAATATAAAGCAAAACTCACAGTAAACAGTCCACAAGTGGGTGCTGACCTCAATGTGGACTCACCTCTTGGTTTTGAAAATGTCAGACATTTACTTTCCTGGGCCAGAACTAGTAATACAATGTATATGTTGGGCTGGTGGCCCCAAGTGGAGATGCTTCACCATTCAGACATTGGGACCAGCAGTTAGTGATACATGCTGGGTACTGGAGATGAGCAAACTTCGGAAAAGTTTGATTAGTTGTGGTTCAGCCAAACCTTTAAAAAATTCATGCATCAAAATTGGGAAATTGCAAACCCAAAGTCCTTTAAAAGTTGAAGGTAATCTGAACCATGCTCCAAGACAGTGGGTATCACAGAGCAGCAAATTACAAAAAATAGGGCTGAATAGCTTGGAAAATTGAACTGATGGCAGGCAAGCTAAGGGAGGTCAGGCAATAGCAGAAGCAGACATAGAAACAGCCTTTGGAGCAGCCTTTGGCCTCTTTCCCCCAGAAGCCCTTTGGGAATCCAAACCCTCAAAAATAATTTATATGTCACTCTGGACCCCAAATTCAAAACATTTGATCAGAATCTAAGTTAATCCAAATTTCATGTTCAACTCTGTAATATAGCTACCTGCTCTTCGTTCACACCTGGGATTGCCACTCTTGGCAGAGGAAAGTCTTCCAGATCCAATTTTCGTTTATGAGGCCAAATGCCAATAGCTACAATGGGAGCAAATGCTGAAAGATGTGAAAAAGTGTATCAGAAAAAAAACACATTCTTTAGAAACATCCACCTCTCACCATGCCCACCAGTCACTGTGGCACTGTGGCACATTTTGCATGGTATTCACTTTCTTTAGCCTACAGAAATCCAACACTACCAAGAAGGGGCCATTATACTGAGTTTTCCCTCCAAGCCAAAGGTGTCCTGTTCTCTACTGCATGAAGACATTAGTCTAGGCCCCAAATGTTGAGTGTAGTCTGTGTCATAGTACTTGGCCTGTGTGTAGTATGTAGACTTTGTATTCTGCCATTTGTTAGCCTCCCTAGCGGTCTGATTATGTCCATATTTCTGTGCTCAAAGCGGTAAATTTTTTTTGCATGGAAATACGTATTTTTGTTATTGTAGGCCTGTAATTTTTAGGAATATCTCACTGAAATCTGTCTGAACAAGAGTCTAGTAAACATCCCGGTTATGTTAAAATTTGAAAGACGAAATCATAAATTAAAGTTTAATAAATAATCATTAAAAAAATATAATAATAATAAATGTAATTAAATAATATAATCAAACCAAAAACACTGAAATTTGAAATATAGCGCCACATCACTGGGCAAAGTCGCAAAATCGTTTTCAGTGTCTGATGACGAATTTCCCCACGAATCATTATCACTCAATTCTGCAAGTAGTTCTAATTTACTATCGCTGTTCTCTAGCTGGTCTAAAACCGCTTTTGACCTAAAGGGACGCTTTTTGGACGCCATGGACATTTCTCAGTTTCCAGACAGAACAGTAAAAATGCAGGCAGGGCACAGGACAAAGCACTAGGGACAAAATGTATGTGAAATGGTTTGATACAGTAATGTTTTACTATGCGATTTTAGTGAATGGCACTTTTACAACTTTCAAATTTCCCACCAGTTCCTTCCCTCGTACGTCCTGACGTCGCAGGGAACGGAACCCAGAAGGGCATCCGCCGGAGGACATTGCAGGGGACACTGAAGGGGGGACATCGCGGGAGCGAAGGACAAGGTAAGTGAAAAAGAGATCCCGGAGCAACGCTGCAAGGTATTCCCAAGTGTAGCTCGGGGTTACCGCTTGTGGTGCTAAAACTTTACCCCGAGCTACACTCGGGAATACCGCCAGGGGAGTTAAAAATAACCATTCACCTGTAAACTACATTTTACTGACATATTGTAATATTGTAAGTGATTTACTCTACCTAGCATGTACTTTTGTCTATTTCTGATACAACTCACTTGTATTTTGTATATGTTTCATATGCCGTTTACAACATAACATTATTAGCTAGTGTACATTCTTTCTTTTAATTTTTATATAGGGGAATAGATGAATTACTGCTAGAACAGCCCACTCTGGGGGTTATTTACCAAGACTGAAACGTGGACAATGTGGTGCAACTCTGCAAAGAAACCAATCAGCTTCCAGGTTTTAGTGTGAAGGCCTAATTGAACAAGCTGAAGTTGGATGCTGATTGGCTACTATGCACAGCTGCACCAGATTCTGAGTGGACCAGTTTTAGTAAATCTACCCTTATGATTCTGACACTTTCCTCTCTTCATTCAGATTCATGAAGAGAGAACATCCATTTACCCAGAATCCTGAGCAGCTGGATAATGCTGATGAGGAGGTCCTTGCTGAGAAAGAAAGGGTTAACACTTTGAAGACAACAGATCAGGAGGAGGAGGTAACATATGTATATGCAGTGGTGAATGAGACAGAAACGCCTGCACTACCTATAAGAGTGGGTAACTGAAGTAAATTAAAAATTAAAAACAAAAATAGAAATGGTGTATAACAATATAGCTGCTGCTATCATTAAATTGTGTTCCCACAATCAGATGTAAACTATATACAGCGAGGAGCAGACATATTTGAACACCCTGCGATTTTGCAAGTTCTCCCACTTAGAAATCATGGAGGGGTCTGAAATTCACATTGTAGGTGCATTCCCACTCTGAGAGACAGAATTAAAAAAAAAATTCAGGAAATCACATTGTATGATTTTTAAAGAATGTATTTGTCTTGCACTGCTGAACAGAAGTATTTGAACACCTGAGAAAATCAGTGGTAATATTTGGTACAGAAGCTCTTATTTGCAATTACAGAGGTCAAACATTTCCTGTAGTTCTTGACCAGGTTTGCACACACTGCAACAGGGATTTTGGCCTACTCCTCCACACAGATCTCCTCTAGATCTGTCAGGTTTTGGGGCTGTCGCTGAGCAACACGGAGTTTCAGCTCCCTCCAAAGATGTTTTATTGGATTTAGGTCTGGAGACTGGCTAGGCCACTCCAGAACCTTGATATGCTTCTTACGGAGCCACTCCTTGGTTAACCTGGCTGTGTGCTTCAGGTCATTGTCATGTTGGAAGACCCAGCCACAACCCATCTTCAATGCTCTGACTGAGGGAAGTTGCTCAAAATCTCACAATAAATGGTCCCATTCATCCTTTCCTTAATACAGTGTAGTCGTCCTGTCCCCTTCGCAGAAAAGCACCCCCAAAGCATGATGTTAGCACCCCCATGCTTCACAGTAGGGATGGTGTTCTTGGGATGCAACTCATCCTTCTTTTTCCTCCAAACACGACGAGTGAAGTTTAGACCAAAAAGTTCTACTTTGGTCTCATCTGACCACATGACTTTCTCCCATGCCTCCTCTGGATCATCCAGACGGTCATTGGCAAACGTTAGACGGGCCTGGACATGTGATGACTTGAGCAGGGGAACCTTCCGTGCAATGCATGATTTGAAACCATGACGGCGTAGTGTTCTACCGACAGTGACCTTTGAAACTGTGGTCCCAGCTCTCTTCATGTCATTGACCAGCTTCTCCCTTGTAGTTCTGGGCTGATTCCTCACCTTTCTTATCATCAGTGATATCCCACGAGGTGAGATCTTGCATGGAGCCCCAGTCCGAGGGAGACTGACAGTCATCTTTAGCCTCTTCCATTTTCTAACAATTGCTCCAATAGTTGATCTATTTTCACCAAGTTGCTTGGCAATTGCCCCGTAGCCCTTTCCAGCCTTGTGGAGGTCCACAATTTTGTCTCTGGTGTCTTTTGACAGCTCTTTGGTCTTGCCCATGGTAGTAGTTGGTGTCTGACTGACTGTGGGGTGGACAGGTGTCTTTAAAGAGCTCAGACAGGTGCTACTAAGTTAGATTAATGAGTGGAGTAGAGGTGGACTTTTTAAAGGCACAGTAACAGGTCTTTGAGAGCCAAAATTCTTGCTGTTTCTTAGGTGTTCAAATACTTACTGTATGTTCAGCAGTGCAAGACAAATAAATTCTTTAATAATCATACAATGTGATTTCCTGATTTTTTTTTTTAAATTCTGTCTCTCAGAGTGGGAATGCACCTACAATGTGAATTTTAGACCCCTCCATGATTTCTAAGTGGGAAAACTTGCAAAATCGCAGGGAGTTCAAATACTTCTGTTCCTCACTGTATATAAGCAAGTGATGCTGCGCTGCTAAATAAATGAACATAACAAAACAAAGAAAATAATATTCCTTAATTCAAATGTCCATACAAATGAAATAATCAATAACAATCAATAAAGCTTTTCCAATTATTCCTGTGTTTTCTTCATGTGCTAATATCCCAAACACCATCAAGTGAAGTAACATATATCACGTGGCTTGTGTCACCTCAGTGCTCACAGAACTCTCACCTCAGAGCAATGAAAGTGAGTTTTGTAATATCAAATTGGTATCACATTCTTCACTTTTCCAATCAACAGCCATTTGGTGGTAGTTAGACACTTTTGGATTTTCAATAGTGTGCCAATCCAGGGCTAGGGATCGGACTCTTTAAGAGTAGTGGAGGTAATAGATTTTTATCGATTCTCGTCTTCCCAAAGCCACGCCCCTTACGCATTGCATCATATAAAGGGGACTGCGCTGTAAAGGGGCACTGTAATCAATACAGTGCAGTCCCCTTTATATCACAGTGCCCCTTTTATGTTACAGTGTGGAGGACCGACTCCGTGAATATTCCGTCACCAACTGCCCCCGCGAATGCCCTTGCACCCGCCTCCCCGGAAATTGGCTGCTCAGTCTAAAATGCCCGGGTCTATTTTTTGTCCCAGCCCTGGCCTGGTTGTCTGCCATCTTGATTAATGGTCTCTGGACTGGCCTGCGACACGTGCGCTGCCTATTAGCAATAAGACACACCTTCCACTTCCTAATGTATGTAGTACCACCACACTAGCATCCCTTTTTTACCTGTTTGACTTGAACATCCCTTGTACATCACACTCCTGTATATAAATTTCACATCTTGCCCTGCACAAAATCTGAAACTTTGAATCAGGCTGGTAGTGTGGATGGCTGTCCTGCTGTCTGACCAGAGAGGAGGTGGTGAATGAATGACTGTAGTCAGTCTCTGGTCATTTCTTTGTCAGATTATACAGAATACCCTGTCTGTTAGTGCTGTGTTGATGTAGGGGGAAATCTACAAAGGGCACTCTATGGACCAGCCTTTCTACTACACAGGAACCTTCACATGAATTTCCAGGTCTCAGGGAACCCCTGATAAAATGAATTAATCTGGGATCAGTTGGAAGAAATTCAGTGTTGGTTTTGCCAAGCAATATCAGTCCCAGAATCATGCAGGCACCATCAAATGTGAGGTCAATTAGTCACAGCTCAAATAACCCTTAACAACCTCTGAGGAACCCAGGTTGAAAATGGCTGCTCTAGCTTGACCAAAAAGTTTATTTCTGCAGGAAATAATATTAACAGATGTTACATATTTTGGCAACTTTGTAGCAGTCACTCTTCTTGTATTGGCCCATTTTTGACATTTTGTATCAACAACAAATGTCACGACAATCAGATGAACTTCAAAATTAAATTACTTATTTAATGTGTGTTGTTACTCTTAAAGAGGCCAACCATCCTTGTGGACAGTTTGCGAAAAGAGTTTAATGAGAAGTCAGGCATCTGCAGACTCTTCCGGAAGAAGAGAACAGCCATCAGTCACACCTCATTCTGTGTCAAGAAAGGTCAGTTCCTGTTCATTTCTGTTTCTTTTAATGACATTGGCCAGAGGATGTGAGGAAGGAAAGAACAAATGTGTGGTTGGAAATGTTCACAACAACCTCTATGACCCCATTTTATTTACCCTGAAAGCAGAAGAGGGATCACATGATAGACAGATCTGCTTGTCAGATGTAAAGGATCTGTTATCGTTTTCCAAGTTTAAACATCACAACATGTTTCAGATTTAAGTTTAGAATAACTGAGGAACTTTAACCCCATTTTTTCCAGGGCAGCATGAGTCTGATTGGTTGCTATGAGAAAAACAGTCAGTCCTTCTTTAAGAGATTTATAAAAATCAATGTATCATTTGTATCTGTTTTCCTCATTTGAAGGTGAAGTCCTGGGACTTCTGGGCCCCAATGGAGCCGGGAAGACCACATCTGTGCTGATTCTGGCAGGGGAGATGAAGCCATCTGCTGGACAGGTGAGCCCTGAAAGAGGTAAAATGTGGAAGACTTCAGAGCTCATGTATAGGGGTGCTTGAAGAACATCTTGCCTCACTATGGTTATGGTGAGACTAAGGCAAAAGGTTTCCTAGAAAATAATTCACCACTAAAAAGCAATCAACAGAACATTACTGAGTGTTACCAATGCATCTAGAGGCAAGAAAACAATTAAAACATCTGAGAACCCCTGTAATTTAAATACTCCTTTCATAAAAAGGTTAATGACCCCTTGTACTGTAGATGGCAGGTTGCACAAATGAGATTCACCTAATCACATTTCCTTCCCAGTTTTATGATGCTCCTGATTCCTGGGTGGTCTTGAGAAAATGTCCAGCTTGGCATTCTTTTAAACCACCTTCTTGACTGCTCCTACAGGTGGTGCTGGGCAATACAGTAGACCCCCATAGGACTGAAGACTCTGCAGCGCTGGGCTACTGCCCCCAACACAACCCCCTGTGGCCCAACCTCACCGTAAAGGAACATCTGGAGATCTACGCCGCTGTCAAGGGCATGAATAAAGAAGACGCAGACCGTGCTGTCAAACGGTAAGTTAATTATTACTCCAAATCTTCCTCAATATGCAGACCAGTAACTGTCTGGCTCTGCTTCCTCTGCTCTCCTCCATATTGTTTGGCCTTGATATTCCCACCTATTGTTGTAGTGGCTTCACCATTATGCTTTTTAGGTTGTGGTAGAAAACAGGACAAGCCATCTGTGTACAAGCTTCACGTTAAAGTAATTTCCTCTCTCTCTACATCTTAATAAAAGTCACAGGTTAATTAATCCTAACTAGAGTGTTCCTCTCATTATGTCCCCATACTTTGGCCTGCAGGGTGAGTGATGCTCTGGAGATGAAGGACCATCTGAACAAACCTGCCAGGAAGTTGTCAGCCGGGGTCTCCAGAAAGGTGCGTTGTTTTCCTTCCTATGATGTCAGCATGCTCAATTGAGTAGATGTGCTCAGAAATTCAGGATATCTGAAAGGATCTGCAGATCTAGCTAGGACCATACTCTCAGAGATCCAAACTTCACCGTGGGCTCCCTTCACAAAGCAGTATTTTTTCTTTAAAATTTGAGGTAAAATACCTCATAGCATTTCTTAAAAAGTTTTTTAGCATTCACTAAAAATGCTAAGATTGCATAAGTTATTTTACGAAGTTATACGGTATTTTAATAGTGAAAACATGAGGCAAAGTACCGCCTGGCGGTAGCCGGCATATTTATTAACAGTAGTAAATACCACGTTGTTAACCACTTCCAGTCTGGACACTTTTACCCCCTTCCTGTCCAGGCCAATTTTCAGCTTTCAGCGCTATCACACTTTGAATGACAATTGCGTGGTCATGCAACGCTGTACCCATATGCATTTTTTAGCATTTTTTGAGACAGATAAAGCTTTATTTTGGTGGTATTTATTCACCACTGGGATTTTTTTTTTTGGCTATGTAAATGTATGACGTTTATCTTTTTAGTAAAAAAAAAATAACCCAAATTAGTGTATAACCAAAAATTATAATTTTTAAACATTTGTTTTTACATTTTCTTTAATTTTTTTATATTATTTATGTTTTTTTTTTTTACATACTGTCACCCTAGCAGTACAGTGGTCACCATGTACTACTTGTGGGGGTGATGAAGATTTTTTTTTTTTTTTTTTTACACTGATTGCTTTTACACCCATAAAGGCTGTAAAAGCAATCATTTCTCCTCTCTAGCTGGATTCTTGCAGCCATTGAGAACTACTGTGTGAGCTGCGGTTGGTCACAGCTTGTCACATGGTACAAGGCTGTTGTGAATAGCCTTGTACCATGTGACTTCTGTGATCATTCACAGATTTCACACGTAGTAAGCAATGATGTCAGAAGTGACATCTTGCTTACTACTCTGCATGTGATCACTGATTGGCCAATCAGTGATCACATGATCGGGACCTCGCACAGAGGCCCCGTCCGACTATCGGTGTTCCACTGTGTCCAGAGAACACAGCAAGCATCGGATCGCAGTGCTGCGCACTCCCAGGGAGCGTGCACAAGCAGGGTGTGGTGAGGCCGTTTATAAATGGCCAACCGACCCTGCACTGCCACCGTCTGGCCATTTATATACAAGTGGTTAAGGAGCTGTCCTTAACAACCAGTAACTGTCATGGTTGTTAAGGAATGGGCAGCCTCGTCCTTAACAACCGATGAGTCGTCAGCTAAATGTAAACAAAATTTTGCTGGCAATTAAAAAGTACGGGAAAAAACAGTGTGAGGGCCTTTAGGGTCTGGTATGGATTTTAAGGGTAACCCCACTCCAAAATTAAAGAAAAGGAGCGGAACAGTATAGTGAATTGTCAGTTTTAGAGTCATGTGCGGTATTTAGGCAAAATGTATCTGGACACCTAAATACCGCATGCGAGTTCCTTTTGTGAATAGAGCTCTGTGTCTTAAATAATTGGCTTGGCTTTTCCAATCTCTGTCAATTCTCTCCTTTTGAAAATCATTGAATGTGGCTGGAGCTGTAAAGGTCAAATTGAAGAGAACTAAGGCTTTTCTCCTACTCCTAATCCAGGAGCTTATCAATAATTTTATGATAACTGTTAATGTAGGTGTCTATAAGTCACCAATCATTATCCTGCATGCCCATAAATGTATTCATTTTATCACCTTTGCTAATATCTGTAATTATTCTGTACATGTAACGTAACTGAGACTTGCTATCTTCTGGTGGCATGATCAGTTAGAATGGTCAGGTTCCAAAGAATTGCAAATGCATTCCTGGTGAGGAAACCACCACATATCTCCTCACAAATTCATACAGTTATCGTAAATGTTAAGTATCAATAATGTTACCAATTTTGTATTGTCTAAGCCAACATAGTAGAAGCCAGAATTGGCCTTTTAGATCTGTGTTGTGTCTTTAGGTGTGTTTTGCCATCAGTATGTTGGGTAATCCCACCATTGTTCTTCTGGATGAACCTTCAACTGGTCTGGATCCAAAAGGACAACAAAGACTTTGGTGAGTTTTGTCTCAAGTTGATCAAGAAGCTAATACCTTAAAGCTATTTTTCATCCTTCCAATCTCCGCTTTTTTTTTTTTAACCTTTAGCTTAATAGTGGTGAGATCGACACATTTTAGATACTCACCCACCCAGCGGATCCTGCACTGTACAGTGGAGATTCTCCTCTTTTCTGACAGCACTCAGCCCCATGCTGCCATGTTTTGCTCTGATGTCATTGAGAGACTGCTAGCTGTTCCTGGTTCCGCTGGCAAGTCTCTTGACGATGCCCCACCAGGCCGACCCCTCCTCTTTTATTTAGTGAAATGCTTTGACTACTGGTATATGTGATTTTCATGAAACAGGGCATGTCATTCTCCTGGGCGAATGACATTTGGGGGGGGGGGGGGGGGCGGGGGGGCTGAGGGTTAGGGCCAGACAAATTCATTTAAAAAGTGGTGAAGGGGAAGCATGATGCAACAGGGGGTGAAGATCTGCTTTAAAGGGGTTGTCTGCTTTTTACTGCAACCTGATGCAGGGACTTAATGGTGTCAGCACTCTTCCCTGGACACAGCAAGGCCAAGCCTGATCCATGTTGATGTATTTGTTCTCACATAGTCACAAGTGTATTGATTGAGGTTTTTTGGTGCCACATGACCTTCTGATGTCAACCTGAGAAGAAGAAATGAGATCTTGTAGTCACGTCTGTCTTCTCCATTTACAGCATTGATTTAAAGTGTTACTAAACCCACAACAGTAAAATCAGTCTGTATATGCAGTAAAGCATGCTTGTTATACTCACTGTGGAACCTAAGGGGTTAATCCTCTGCATTGTGTAAAAAGGCTGTTTGATCCTGTCTTCTCTGCCCCTCCTCTTGTTGAAATGACCACCTGATACAGACGGAATCCGTAGTCACATGCACATGCTCAGTTTGGTGTATATTGCTAGAGGTTTTATTTTTCTTGGGAGAGTGCATGCAATCAGCACAGGGCCAATCAGCATTGTCCAAACAGAGGGTCAAGGGTTTCACATCCTGGTAGAGTAGGAGGAAAACACCTCCTACAAGCTTTAACCAGTGCTCCGCTGAAGTCACAAGACTGCTCTAACTGCTGATGAGAAAAGGCATTTAGCAGTTTATATTTACTAAAATAATTGCATTTCCATGTTGTGTGTATTGTAGGAGACCAGATATAGTGATTGCAGGGTCCTGGGTTTAGTAACGTTTTAAATACTACAACACATGCACTATAGTTGGAGCTTTTGTGACAGTAGGCAGGTGAAATCACCTGGTTGTGTCCTGGATGGACGATACATTTGTCCAAGGTATAGACTCTGTGGATTTGTTACACTAGGGGGAAGTCCTGAGTCCTGCAGCACTGAGGTAATGAGCCCAGCTGAAGGTAGTGGGCTCAGTAAAGCCATTATAAAACTTCCCAGCCTGCTTAGGGAGTTGCTCCATCCTGGAGCCAGATCTGTGCCTGAACTGACTGGGGAGCAGCATCCTATCTGTGTGCAGTGAGACAAAAGCCTGTGTGGCTAAGCCTCCAACTAACAGGGACTAGGTAAAGCATCAGGCTGTACCTAGTGGATAGCTAGGGAAGTCATTTGTACAGTAAGTAGCCAAGTTGGCCAGGATTTGATTTGATGTTTCTTTTTCGTTTGACGGTTTCCTGTAAATATTGTAAATAAACTGCACCTTTTTGTTTTTCACCTCCACGGTTGTTGTGCTGTGCCTGTGTTTTTGTGGTGTGCACCCATCCAGGGGGTCACACACACCCGCTGCCGAGCGAACCCCGTTACACTTTATATACAAAAGTACAACAGCTTAGGCTTTTCTTGTGTATTTAAGGAGAGCCATCCGAGCCGCCTTCAAGAACAGGGAAAGGGGCGCCATCCTGACCACACACTATATGGAGGAGGCTGAGGCTGTGTGCGACCGCGTGGCAATAATGGTGTCAGGAAAACTCAGGTAAGAAAAAAACAACACCAGGAAAGAAAGTCAAGTGAAACTTTTAAGAAGCCAGTAATCCATTGAGGGAGTTTCTTGCATGGTTTCTGGAACATTTATCCAGTATATCCAGTATCATCCTGTAAAACTCAAAAATGTCATGGTAGGGACATTATTAACAATATTGTAATACAGTATTTCTTAGGTTTGGTATCACGGATGTTGAAAATGGAGACCTCTTTGCAGATGTGTTCCTCCTTATTGTGGCCAAATAAAGAAGTTTTATATTTTGGCATCAAAGCAGATTTTGGAATGCATTTAATAAAAGAAATGCTAATAACACAGAAAAGGTTATACTAGAATATAGTAATTTTATGGTCTATTTGTTGTCATTTAGTATTATTATTTTGATTTCAAAGTTGAGAAAACCATTGGTATGGCACATTATGGAAACTCCGTTCTCCTTATTTATTCTTCTTCTGGAATGCATTCAAGTGTATGTATAGCTACACATTTTATTTTATTGTTTTATATAGTAAGGAAAGGTTAAAGCCTCTGACAGGTTATTGTTTTGCTGTCTGTATTCTGCTAGGGAGATTTCCCTTCACTTTCTGTTTTGGAGACTCAACTGGAAGTGAGAGGAAGTCTCCCCAAAGTGATGAGGATACCCCATCTAGACAGTTGTCACTAAAACATTTGTCCCCACCAAAAGATTTGCCCTCATCTCAAAATTCTAAAATGTAGGATTTCCTCTTACTTTCTGTAGTGATGGCAAAGGTCAACAGGACAAACGGAAGGGTGAATCTCCACAGAAAACAATACAAATTTGGTGGAGGGTCTAATCCTTCCATCCAGAATTTAAAAAAAAAGTTTTTCCTGTATGTGTGTACATTAAGTGTTTAAATATTTCACAGCATTTCTCTCCTAGGTGTATCGGATCCATCCAGCATCTGAAAAGCAAATTTGGTAAAGGTTATCTCCTGGAGATCAAACTAAAGGACACCCAGCAGGTAGATGTGATCCACCAGGAGGTCCTCCGCCTCTTCCCACAAGCCACCAGGCAGGACAGGTAAAGCAGCTCAGTCTCAGGAAGATTCCAAGACCTCCAGTAATGATTGATCATTCTATCCCCATTATTGACAGATTTGTGGGTCCCCTGTAATAATTGATCCTCAGAATTACCATATCCTTAGATGATAGATTCCTAAATCTCTGGTTATGACAGAGCCACACATAGTAAGGAACCCTTAGATCCCAGCAACTACAGGCCACAAGTGTAACAGAGAACTTTGAAGATCTTCCAGGTCCCTTTAATACTAACTCCCCAGGGTCCATGTACAGGCAGATCTGTAAGTAAACAAGGTAAGTTCTCCTCCATCTGATTCTTAAACCAAATAGTTCTGTTTCAAATGCCACTATAGCATTGACATACCTTCTTAGACCTAGTCTGACCGGACAGTATGGTCACCTGCTGACATGGCACCAACCACAGGCAGCTTAACTCTTTAATAAGACACAGAAGTTAAAACCAATGCTATTTTACGTCAGCTAAATACAGTTCAGAGAATGTTTTTCGAGTCTTTTGACATATGAAAAGACAATAACTTTCATAAGCCCTGTCTCTGTGAAGTACTAACGCTGACTGAGAGAACATGGAAGAAATAGGGATGGTCTAGCTAGGAGTGAACTAACTATCACTAAACAGGAGGGGAGGGCAGATGGAGATGCCAGAATCACATAGTAAACAAGTTATAAAGGCCCAAACCTTCCACTAGATGTTAGCATAGTACAAACCAATAATCTGATGCAGTTCACTATAACACATGAAAGTGGAGCAGAGCACAAATACTGCATGTCTGTGATGGATGACAGGTGACCCTTACTTTATAAATTTGTTGGGTTTAGTGATTGGATGTTTCCATTGAATGCCTGTCTTTACCCTGCAGGTTCTCTTCCATGTTGGTCTATAAGATCCCAATGGATAACGTACAGTCTCTGTCACAGGCCTTCCTATACTTGGAAAATGGTAAGATTATGCAGCTTGTAATGGAACTGAAGATGAATGTTAATGAACTAACAGGATGTTAATAAGGTCAGTGATCTTTGTATATTTTCTTTACACAGCTAAACAAACTTACAACATTGAAGAATACAGCTTCTCCCAGTCCACCCTCGAGCAGGTAATGGCACTTATATCCAATGAACATGGATACACGTGGTTATACAATCTCTACTTTTTTGCAGTTTTTTTTTTTTATGTAGGCTTGCTTATACTCTGAGATTTCCAGTAAGGGTCTCAGGGGACAGCAGGGTGAAGGAAAAAACAGGTTGATCTTTACTAACTTGCTTGATTTTCCTGGCCATGTTCATGAATCTTAGGTATTTTAAGAAGGTGCTTAGTCTTTTTCTATTATTTGATTACTAACAGGTTTTCCTTGAGTTGGCCAAAGAACAGGAGAAGGAAGACTTCCACTTGGATTCCTCATTCCGATGGAAACAACTGAGGAGTGAAGAGATTTAACATTGTCTATGATGGGATTATTATTATGTGCCTTGTGTGCAGCTAAACTTTCCGCCATAGAAGTTCCACAGAGATGGATATTGTGGGGAAGCTGATCTCAAGTCACCTGACCAGCGAGGAATACATGACAATTGTCGAAGGCTTCCTTTTAGTATTCTTAAAAAGAAGACTAACAATTATGTGTGCCTGTATACAGTATATACTGAAATATCAGCTGTGAGAATATGTAACCACAGAGAGGGAGAGAGAGTGGAGCTGTATTTTTATGCCAAGTAAACTTTCATCTCAAACCCCTTTATTAACAGAGTTATATTGCAGCTTTTTGAGCTGTGTTTCAGGGGTCTGTTTATAAAAAAAAACATTTGAATAGCAATTCATCCAGAAAATCTGCATTCTGTGTGAATTGGGCAAAAATTTATGTTCTTATCTGAACAAATGTTATTTTATAATGGGTAGTAAAATACCACATTATGACCATTAGATGGAGCTGAAGAGCATAGGAAATACATCTTTTTAACAAGAGATACAATGTAACAATTTTATAGAACACTACAGGGGACTAACAAATAAATGTAACAATTTACTGATCCTCATCAAGGCTAGGTTCACATATGTTCAGGTGGTGCCACTGCGGATCCGCACAAAAATCCATGCAGCCGCACCACCCGCACAGAAGAATGCGGATCTGTGGGCGGGTGCCATTAATTGTAATGGCACGCCGCCCACACTGGAAATCGCAACTGTACTGGGAATCGAGCTTCCTGTGCGGGCTACATTTTCAGAAGAAGTACATGGACTCCTTCCCTCTGTGTCCCGGGGCACGGGAGTCTGTTTGCGGACCGCAGGAACATATATGTGTGAATCAGGGGTTGCCAATAGTTAAAGTGTTACTAAACCCAGGACCCTGCATTCACTATATCTGGTCTTCCACAGTACACATAACATGGAAATGCAATTATTTTAGTAAATATAAACTACTAAATGCCTTTTCTTATCAGCAGTTAGAGTAGTCTTATAACTAATATCAGTGTCCAGCAGAGCACTGGTTAAAGCTTGTAGGAGTAGTTTTCATTCTGCTATAAGAGGATGCAGAACCCCTTACCTCTTTCTGGACAGTGCGGATTGGATCTGTGCTGATCACATACACTCTCCCAAGGAAAAAAAAAACTCTCTAGCAATGCATACCAAACTGAGCATGTGCAGCTTGCCCCCAAGTCTTGGTTGTAGCAGCAGAAGGATTGGGGACAGTAGAAGTAGAGGATCAAACATCCTTTT
Source organism: Staurois parvus (assembly GCF_062004578.1). Classification (NCBI taxonomy): domain Eukaryota; kingdom Metazoa; phylum Chordata; class Amphibia; order Anura; family Ranidae; genus Staurois; species Staurois parvus. The sequence continues at coordinate 3,134,958 of NW_028318886.1, forward strand.
TACACTATACAGAGGATTAACCCCTTAGGTTCCACAGTGAGTATAACAGGCATGCTTTACTGCATATACAGACTGACTTTACTGTTGTGGGTTTAGAAACACTTTAAGTCAATGCTGTAAATGGAGGAGACAGACATGACTACAAGATCTCATTTCTTCTTCTAAAGAAGAAACAGTAACACTTTTAAATGTATCTTCTAATTCCCTCCAGTGTTCTCCAGAATTGTTATGTTGTATCTCTTGCTACAAATTCAGCTTCATATAGTGACCATATTGCAGTATTTTACTGCCCTCCAAAATAAAAGAACATTCACTGAGAAGAGAAAATAATCTAATAAACTTTCATTTTTGTCCAATTCACACAATACATGTACATGCAAAATTGCTAGATAAATGACTATGTACATTTTTAAAAAAATAAATAGAGCCCTAGGTGTTTATATTGCTTACATTCAGTTACTCTACATTTATAAAAGTCATGCAAGGTTTTCTTTCTTGGGGGGTGGACACACAAAAAAATTGATTTGTGGGTGTTTTTTATGGAGGGTAAACCTGACAAAAATGTTAAAACCTTTTCTATAATTTTGTATACACTATATCAATTTTATTATATAAATACAACTCTAAACATATTGTCCTAGTTCCCCCAATAACAGGGACACCATGGCAGACACCCAAATACTGCTAACAATAAATATACATTTCCTCGGTTTATTTTTTTTTAGTTCTTGAGTATCATTGTACAAGTATATTGTAAAATAAAAAAAATTTTTTTTTTCAATATTGTTCTCCTACTGCTTCCTATATAAACTAAAACATATCGACTGCATGCAGAGATACCCCACATGTCAGCGTTAACCTTTTCCAGTGCAGCAGACAATGGCCAGAAATGATGGAGCACATTCAGGTTTCCTTGCGCAGAATGGAAAGGACTACAATTTGGAAGAACCATTATATTGTTTGACTTTTGTTTATTTATTTCAGGTACTTATATAGCACTGTCAATGTATGCAGCGCTTTTACATATATATATATACAGTATTTAGTGAGCCACCAATTGTGCAAGTTCTCCCACTTAAAAAGATGAGAGAGGCCTGTAATTGGCATCATAGGTAGACCTCAACTATGAGAGACAAAATGAGAAAAAAAATCCAGACAGACAATCACATTGGCTGATTTTGAAAGAATTTATTTGCAAATTATGGTGGAAAATAAGTATTTGGTCACCTACAAACAAGCAAGATTTCTGGCTGTCAGAGACCTGTACCTTCTTCTTTAAGAGGCTCCTCTGTCCTGCACTCATTACCTGTATCAATGGCACCTGTTTGAACTTGTTATCAGTATAAAAGACACCTGTCCACAACCTCAAACAGTCACACTCCAAACTCCACTATGGTGAAGACCAAAGAGCTGTCGAGGGACACCAGAAACAAAATTGTAGACCTGCACCAGGCTGGGAAGACTGAATCTGCAATAGGCAAGCAGCTTGGTGTGAACAAATCAACTGTGGGAGCAATAATTAGAAAATGGAAGACATACAAGACCACTGATAATCTTCCTCGATCTGGGGCTCCCCGTGGGGTCAAAATGATCACAAGAACAGTGAGCAAAAATCACAGGACCACACGGGGAGACCTAGTGAATGACCTGCAGAGAGCTGGGACCAACGTAACAAAGGCTACCATCAGTAACACACTACTCCACCAGGGACTCAGATCCTGCAGTGCCAGACGTGTCCCCCTGCTTAAGCTAGTACATGTCCGGGCCCGTCTGAAGTTTGCTAGAGAGCATTTGGATGATCCAGAAGAGGATTGGGAGAATGTCATATGGTAAGGTGAAACCAAAATAGAACTGTTTGGTAGAAACACAAATTGTCGTGTTTGGAGGAGAGAGAATGCTGAGTTGCATCCAAAGAACACCATACCTACTGTGAAGCATGGGGGTGGCAACATCATGCTTTGGGGCTGTTTCTCCACAAAGGGACCAGGACGACTGATCCATGTACAGGACAGAATGAATGGGGCCATGCATTGTGAGATTTTGAGTGCAAACCTCCTTCCATCAGCAAGGGCATTGAAGATGAAACGTGGCTGGGTCTTCCAACATGACAATGATCCCAAACATACCGCCCGGGCAACTAAGGAGTGGCTTCGTAAGAAGCATTTTAAGGTCCTGGAGTGGCCTAGCCAGTCTCCAGATCTCAACCCCATAGAAAACCTTTGGAAGGAGTTGAAAGTCCGTGTTGCCCAGCGACAGCCCGAAAACATCACTGCTCTAGAGGAGATCTGCATGGAGAAATGGGCCAACATACCAGCAACAGTGTGTGCCAACCTTGTGAAGACTTACAGGAAATGTTTGACCTCTGTCATTACCAACAAAGGATATATAACAAAGTATTGAGATGAACTTTTGATATTGACCAAATACTTATTTTCCACCATAATTTGCAAATAAATTCTTTCCAAATCAGCCAATGTGATTGTCTGGAATTTTTTTTCTCATTTTGTCTCTCATAGTTGAGGTCTACCTATGATGCCAATTACAGGCCTCTCTCATCTTTTTAAGTGGGAGAACTTGCACAATTGGTGGCTGACTAAATACTTTTTTGCCCCACTGTATATATATTGTACATTCACATCAGTCCCTAACACTCAATGGGCGTACAATCTAAGGCCCCTAACTTACATTCATACATACACATACTAGGGCCAATTTAGACAGGATCCAATTAACCTACCAGCATGTCTTTGGTGTGTAAGAGAAAACCAGAGTACCCGGAGGAAACCCATGCAGGCACAGGGAAAACATGTAAACTCCAGGCAGGTGGTGCCGTGGTTGGGATTTTAACCAACAACCCTAGTACTGCCAAGCAGAAGTGATAACCATTTAGCCACTGTGCTGACATTTGATTAAACATTGCTAGTAACATACAATCATTTCAATATATAGTTGACTAGGTTTAATAATAATCTCATTTATAAGAAAAAATGGGTATTCACATTTTCATTTTTCTAAGCATGCCAAACAGTATGAATAGCCAATACTAACACAAAGCAGACTGCTGAATTACTCTAAACCTGCACTTTCCCAGAATCCCTGTTCAAGAAAAAAAGTTAACTTTTTACAATATTCATCTCTACCTTCCTAGTAACCAAAAGAATGTTCAATGCTTCATGGACAATTATAAAAGGTGAGTGTTATTTTGCAGATAACTTTCCAGGTCTGGTGTCAGATTTCCAATCCACTTATGCCAAATGGGTCCAATAAATTGTCGAAATCACTGACTGTGTGTCTTTTCCTTTATTCACCTTTGCTTCCCAAATATCTTCAGCTCATTACATGTGAAACCCAACAGAAACTATAGTGTAGTATTTTATAAATACAGTAAATCGAAACAAACATAACTATATTGTGCTCACATGTGAATACACCAACATCACTGCACCACCAGTGATAAAGTGCTCCACCCGCCATTTGTGCAACCTCTTAACAAGTAATCAAATTAAAGCTGCATATCATTCCATTTGAGATAGGTGAGTGGTTCGATATCTTTTGGTGTTTCTCCACTCAGTATAACAAAATGGATCCTTTAAGGTACAGGGTATGGTATTCTAGGACTCTCTCTCAGTTTTCAGTCAGATTTTCTATCCATTCATGCCAAATGAGTCCAATAAACTATCAAAATAACTTCTGCTTTATTCACCTTTGCTTCCCATACATATTCAACTCTTCACATGTGAAACCCCCAAAAAATACATATAGTGCAGTACAGGGGTAGGCAACATTTTGAGCATAGTGTGCCAAAATTGTTTATCAAAGAAACTGAGAGTGCCAGCTACATAAAATAATGCCAACTTCATACAATTTCTGCACATTCTTTCCTCAGATCATCCTGATTCCTGTACCGTCACACCTCAAATCAGTCCCAATTCCTGTACATTCACACCTCAGTTCACCACAATTCCTGCACATTCGCCCTTCAGATCACCCCAATTCCTGCACCTTCACCCCTCAGATCAGTCCCAATTCCTGCACATTCACAAGTCATATTGGCCCCAATTTCTGTACCTTCACACCTCAGATCACCCCGGTTCCTGCACATTCACCCCTCAGATCACCCCATTTCCTGTACCTTCTCACTTCAAATCATCCCCATTTCTTGCACGTTCAGACCTCAAATCAGCACCAGTTCCTGCACCTTCACATCTTAGACCAGCCTCAATTCCTGCACATTCACCCCTCCGATCAACCCAATTTGTGCACCTTCACAGCTCAGTTCACCCCAATTCCTGTACCTTCATAAATGGTGAATGCTTGTGAGCTATTATGAAATGAGGTGTTCAATATGTGACTTTAGATGTCCTTATTTCTCACGTGAGGTTCGCTGGCACTTGCACTGACTCATATGCTAGTGTATATATAATATTTTCAAAATAGATAGTGCCGCGCTCCCATGTACCAATATGTATATCTTATACTTTCAAAGTGCTAATGAATAGCTTTCAAGATACTGCATGTATCAAACAATTATTACTAGTGACTCAAAACATCATTGTGAATATTAATCTTCATGCAAGTGACATTAATAACTGATAATCCTAAGGTGATAGTGCCTATTAAAGTACAGTGATATACAAATCAGAAATACTCCTCTATTCTACTGTGATCCTTATATTTATATTGTGCAAACACATATATATTATGTGCACGTGCTTATGATATATTCAATAAAAAAAAAAAAAAAAAAAAAAAAAAAAAAAAAAAAAAAAGTCTTTCAAAATAAATGTGCAGGTGGATTCTTTGTTCCCTCTCGCCGAGTGCTTAATGGTCTCCCTATGTGCTCACCTCTATATTTGCCTGAATAAATCCAGGCAAATACACTTTTTATCCTTCCAGGATAGATGGGATGGAATGATGCTCTTGAATTATCTCAGAAGGTGGATGTGGATTTATATTTGTTCTCCTGTAGCTGCTCATGAGTGGGTATACTGACCATCTCTCTGAGGATCTCCCAATTCCCCTCCTGGGGCTGTTTCCTTTTCCAGTCCTCCTTATATCAGCTCAAAGGGTGTTGTTCAATTGAGAAAGGAAGACAAACAGACCATAGTGTCTTATCCTTGTGCAAAAAGGGGGTTTATTGCTGCCAGTTGCACAGTAGTATACAATTGTAGTCCAGCATAAATGTGCTCTGCCTCTGTTCCTGCAGTGCTGTCTACCTGTGTCTGTATTCAGATCACCGAGCCTCTCCAGTGCAATGTCGTGACGTCAGAGCCCCTCCCCTACGCGTATCGTCACAGGGTCACGTGACTTCATCAGGGGGAATCATTCCCCCTGATGAAGTCACGTGACCCTGTGACGATACGCGTAGGGGAGGGGCTCTGACGTCACGACATTGCACTGGAGAGGCTCGGTGATCTGAATACAGACACAGGTAGACAGCACTGCAGGAACAGAGGCAGAGCACATTTATGCTGGACTACAATTGTATACTACTGTGCAACTGGCAGCAATAAACCCCCTTTTTGCACAAGGATAAGACACTATGGTCTGTTTGTCTTCCTTTCTCAATTGAACAACACCCTTTGAGCTGATATAAGGAGGACTGGAAAAGGAAACAGCCCCAGGAGGGGAATTGGGAGATCCTCAGAGAGATGGTCAGTATACCCACTCATGAGCAGCTACAGGAGAACAAATATAAATCCACATCCACCTTCTGAGATAATTCAAGAGCATCATTCCATCCCATCTATCCTGGAAGGATAAAAAGTGTATTTGCCTGGATTTATTCAGGCAAATATAGAGGTGAGCACATAGGGAGACCATTAAGCACTCGGCGAGAGGGAACAAAGAATCCACCTGCACATTTATTTTGAAAGACTTTTTTTTTTTTTTTTTTTTTTTTTTATTGAATATATCATAAGCACGTGCACATAATATATATGTGTTTGCACAATATAAATATAAGGATCACAGTAGAATAGAGGAGTATTTCTGATTTGTATATCACTGTACTTTAATAGGCACTATCACCTTAGGATTATCAGTTATTAATGTCACTTGCATGAAGATTAATATTCACAATGATGTTTTGAGTCACTAGTAATAATTGTTTGATACATGCAGTATCTTGAAAGCTATTCATTAGCACTTTGAAAGTATAAGATATACATATTGGTACATGGGAGCGCGGCACTATCTATTTTGAAAATCCTGTACCTTCATACCTCACATCACTCCAATTCCTGCACCTTCATACCTTAGTTCACCCCATTTCCTGCACCATCAACACCTCAGATCAGACCCAGTTCCTGCACCATCACACCTCAGATCAGCTCCAGTTTTGCACTTTCAAACCTCAGATCAGAAACAATTCCTGCACCTTCACACCTCAGATCATCTCCAGTTTCTGCACCTGCAAACCTCAGATTAGTCCCAATTCCTGCACCTTCACACCTCCATTCCGCCCAATTCCTGCACCTTCCCACCTCAGATCACCCCAATTTTTGCACCTTCACACCTCAGTTCACCCAAATTCCTTTACCTGCACACCTCAAATCATCCACAATTCCTACCCCATCACAACTCAGATCCCCCCAATTGCTCCACAACTCAGATCCCCCCAATTGCTCCACAACCCAGATCACCCCAATTTCGCCAGTTCCCAATAGCTGGTTAATTACCAGTGCAAAATGAGAGCAGGTAGCTTAGCGCGTCCAGCTCTGATGAACAGCTGGCCTTGATCCCTTCTGTGTAGTAAGCTTGTTTTGCGTGGTGTCTATTAAAGGCTCTTTCAGTAAAACCCAAAGAAACTTAGACCTCTGTAGTGTAATAATGTGCTTTACTAAACAGAAATTCATAGCATTAAAAGTGTAACAAGATATGCCTACAAAATGTGCAAGCTATCTTCCTAGCAAACAAGCAGGTACATTATGTATGCAATAACTACATTAACATAATGGAAAAGTATACCTTATGGCGCAGCTCCAAGCTATGGATGGAAGGAAAAGGATCACCGCAATAGGAAGTAAGAAGAGGGGAGCAAGAGTCCAAGCAAGAGTCCAAGCAATTCCAGCATCAGCCAGTGTAAGTGAAGGGATGGACTCTGCTCAACTGACCTAGGAGTCCAATGTTAAGGAATAGCTTCAGCTGCCATATTAGCCACTCCCACTGATGCTTTTGACCCCACCCACCGGGGGCTTGGTCACAGAGGTAGTGAGGATGTAAGAATCCAGGAAACATATATGCATTATTGGCCATGAAAAAAGAATCAGGTGTGTATATGTGATGATAAGGCGTTTGGAAAACAGAAAGTAGACAAGAGAAACTGAATAGTAATGCTGAAATACAAGAGAAGAGAAAGAAAGAGAGAGAGAAAGAGAAAAAATATATATATAAGAAAATAAAAAAAACTATAAAAGATATATCATGAATGGGAAAAAAGAAAAAAAAATCAGTCTCTAAAATTAAGCTTTATTCTGAAAAAGGTAAACATGGGTAAGAATAAAGAAACAATTATGTTTAATGTACATGTGTGAAAAATAAAAATTGTCATAAAATTAGGATTTTTGGAACTCTTTAATCCTCATCAGAGACATCATGCAAGACAATGGAGAGAGGGAAGGGGGAAGGCCTAACTATAGGAATTATCGAATGTTCTGAAAATAGTGACAACTAAAGAGAATGACAACATCAAGTGGAAAGAAAAACATTACTTATCATCTGGGTAAAATATTATTCAGGAAAGTGGGTAATATTCCACTCAAAGTTTAATCCCTTGGGTATCTGGGTGTCAAGTTTAAAGATCCAAAAAAGTTCTCTTTTGCAAAGGAGAGAATCGGTGCATTCTATGATTTTCACCCTTAATATATAATATACTAAACAGTTACTCAACTTGGGCTCTCCTGGTGATAGAATCTTCTCATGGTTCCTTCTGCTGTGCTGTGATTGGACACATCACATGGTAAAGCACCATGTGATCACCCAGACACAGTAGTAATGTGATCCGTGTCCAGGGGATCACATGGTATTTTACCATATGATTGCTGTGTGCAATCAAAGCAATCACATAGTAAATACTAGAAAGGTAATGTGTTCCGCTGTGTTCTGGCGACATATTGGTCGTCGGGCTCCCGAGTGCATGCTCTGTGAGCCGCACAGGAGTTGCCGATGCAGGCTTATGTACAGGTACATTAGCCTGCATCAGCAAAGCTGCCCATCTATAGTCTATGGGAAGAGGTTAAGACACAGGCTATGGTAAGCTAAGCCTCTCTTCCAGTCTTCAGCCTCCCCATAGATCAATTGTTAAAGGGCATGCAGAAAGCTAAAACAACTTTATTCACTGTTAATATCCTTACATGTAAGAATATATACAGACATCCAACAATCAAAATGGCCACCTAGAAGCTACCAGTTTTTCTTATTCTTTTATTTAAACCTTCTTAAAAAAAATAAAATAAAATTGAAAAAAAAAAATAAAAAAAAAAATATATATATATATATATATATATTGTGGGAACTCGCTTCAACGTGGTAGACGCACACAGCTACTCGCTTTCTTTTTCAGGGCCTTTTTAGCCCACTTTTATTTAAATGAAAATGTCCCATAACATAATGCTTCCCACGCAGGGGTATCCACCAACAAAACAAAGATTCAGCCTCCTGGCTTACACACCGTTCAATGTCTGTCTCCTGCAGACTCTTCCCAAATTATAGCCACTAGCACACAGCTAGTCTGGCTTCCACCTGACTCCAAGGCAGAGACCTCCCGTCTGCCAGGGTGGAGCCCTGCTGACTCCTAGCTGCCGGGGTGGAGCCCAGAACCCTGGTCCTGACCCTACAAAAGAGCCGCGCACACCTGTGCAATCAGTGTAATGGCCATTCCCAAAACCTGGTCCCAGGATTGGAGATTTCATCCCTCCCAGATCTCTTTGAAATCTCCAGGCTCCAGATCCCAAAACAGACCTTACAAACAAAGGAGGAAAGTGAAAAGCCACTTTCCTCCGTATCAAACACTTACGCTGGAGCCCCTCAACCTGCCTTGTTGAGAATCCAGGGTGACAGATCGCCACACTGTCACATATCCCCCCCCTTTGTTTTGATCCCGTAGGGGGCAGAACACACCACTTATACCTTCTGGCACCTCTTTGCCAGCTCTCATTTACAGGGGTCCAATCTGGTCTAACCATACCTTTCCTAAAGGGGAACTCTACCCAATGATTCCTTTGGTGTCTCTCCCCAAGCCCCATTGTCACTCTGCTATGGGCTCTACTCAGACTTTCCCTATTCTTTTTCCGGGTGCATTTCCATAAAAACTTTCTCTCCTGAGATCTTAACGGGGTCCCCCTGGCCTTTTTACCGACCTTTCTGCCCTTTTGCTTCAGGTGATCAGGTTTCCTAATACCTTTCTCAGTATTACTGTCCCAAGGCTGTAGGGGAACTATTTCTACTGTATTTGTACCAGGACCACCCCTCCTATTTCTGGTACCATTGGATATCAAACCTGCATGACTCGTCACCACAACATTCAGTTTACCATGAACAGATATATACCAGTCAATATTACACCTCTCAATATCTTTTCCAGCATTTGTTAGGACAGTGTCTGGAGAGGGCACACACACCATAGGGCAGCCATCACCCACGTGAACCTCACAAAATGCCACTTCACCTGGTGTCATGCACTCTGCAAGCAGCTGTCCAACCATTTTAACTTTTCCTACACCACTTGGATCTGTATCCAAATCCGGTACAGATGAGCTCTCTTTTGATCTATTTTGCCAGTTTTCACATACCATTTCTCCCTGTATTTCAGGTGTCTTATCAGAACTGCTACATAAACCTCTTTTTGGCCCAATGACCCTGATTTCTTGATGCATATCCGTTTGAGCCCTGGTCAGGATCTCTGCTGTTCTCTGGTCCATGCTCGGCCCTTCCATCTCATGTGGTTTGTCCACTGTTGCAGTAAACACACCCTTCACTGACAGCTGACCCGCACCAGCCTGGACCATAGCAGCAGAAATGCTTCCCACCTGGCTGTTAGGAGGTGAAACCTTTTTTGACTTATTTTCCATTTCTCCAAAACTTCTCTCAAATACATTGATAGGTAGTCCAGCAGCATACCCTGATACAACTTTTAACACCATCAACAAATTCAGAAATAAACAACTTTGTTTCCCTTTGATCTGTACAGCCAGCCATTCGGTGCTCCACCTAGTGGTACTCCGCAGTACCAGACCATCCGACTGTGGCGGAGACACCCCAGTATACATTGGTTGTACATTCCAAAGTTCAAGCATCTCCTTTAATACTTTGGTTACAACCCAACCGCTTGACTCTAAACCTAAGACCTTCCTGACCATATTTAGGGCACTGGGAATGCTGAGAGACTCACCTGCTGAGACTTGAGAAGTTGAAATTTTTAAAGGAACCTCCTCCAAGCTGGAGATAACCACAGCCTGGTGCTCCACCAGAGCGCTGCCATGTGCTGGGCTCACTCTCAACATCTCAGACTCAGCATCCACAAGCTGCTCCTGATCATTCCCAGTGACAACATTATTTTGACACTCCATGCCAACATCACTTTTGTGGGTCACAGACAAAGTCTCTGCTGTATACACGCCCTTATCTATAGGCCGTTCTATAGATCCTCCAATTGGCACAGCAGAAACAGTGTCCACATTTTTTTGTATAAAAGCCTCATCTAACAACGAGATTAGCCTTTTACCCCAACTATCCCAGTCCATTGTATATGTGCTCAATTCGCCAGTGCTCCTCAGCACCGATCCATCCGCCCAAGGAGACACACAAGAATAGACGGGCTTAGTTGCAGATCCATTGCACAAATCACTCTGGATCACATCAGACTTAGGTAACACCTGTTTTCCAACTGCAGGTTGCAATACCTCACATCCACCACTTTGCTCTGGTGGTGCTTCCTGAATTACACACACATTTGCATTTTTGCCAGGCTGCATTAACCCGCTGTTCACCTGAACACTTTCAGTAATATTAGGCTGCAGCAACACACTCCTATGACAAGGTGCAGTTCCACTCTGCTCCACCAGAGTGACATCGCAGTTGTCCAGGGCAACCTCCGGCTCCAATACACGGAGACCCCTAGAGATGTCTAAGGACACCTGTGCTGTCTTACCACCAGTTGCTATGGGAAACGACCCATCTTTAATTACCGCTTTTGCACTGCAAGAGCTCAGGGTTTTCCCAACAGCAGAACATTTCACATCAACATTAGCATTTTTAGCTCTTGTGGGCTGTACTATCCCACTACCAACCTGTGACTGGCACACATTAGTGACATCACTTCCTTTTTGAGAGCCATGCACAGGTTTTACTTTAATTCCTACCTCCCCACTGTACAAGGCACTGCACAGGAAAAAATCACTTTCAAAAGCACGTTCAGTGGCCCAACTAACTGGGGTCACTCCTACATCAGAATGGACAGTCTCATAACCAGTCCTTCTCAACATGACAGTCCCAGCCATGGTTTTATCACACACGGTCTTACCCACCACAGTTGTAGGTGTTGCCATCTTCATTTGAGTGCGTCGTCTCATAAACACATCCTCAACTGCACTTTCCTTGGCAACGTTTCCTTTGCCCCAAGGTGAAGTAACAGACGCCCTCATAGGCTCCATGGACTCTCTGACACCCCCTGCAGGCCCAACAGAAACTTCCTCCCTGTTGCCAGAGGTGGTTGTTGACATTTTAAAACCAGAATCTGGGCTTGCAGTTGTCGACATTTGCCCAATATCAGCAGTATTCCAGAGTGTAGGACAGGAAAAGATCCCATGACCCCACTGACCACATTCCAGGCAGGGTACATTTCCACTCTTATCTTTGTTGGGACACTGAGCCACATCTTCAATGCAGCTCCTCCTTCCAGGCACTACTTTTTCTCCAGTCGCCATGGGAGATTGCACTCTCCAAGCAGAACTTTGCTGGCTCTTTCCATCACGCTGTATTGGCTCCTCTTGATACCACTTGCCATGATCCTTGTGCGACATGACACCCCATACACAGACAGCCCGACTGGCCTCCTCTGTGTTGCTATGGGCCTTCACTCTTGGTCCTGGCCTCTGGTCAGTCCCTCTCCTTGCACATAGCATACGCTTCTCTCTGCTGGACCAACTCTCAAGCCGTGACACATTCACATTTTTCACAACAGCTACTGGTTTAACTGCAGCAGTGTTGCCAGGGGCAACAACACCCCTCTCCCAGGTACGGACATCCTGCAGCTCTCTCCTTGCACTGAAGGTTGGCTTGCTTTCCTCTGTAGGTTGGTTCAATGCTGCCAGGTGCCGCTTGCACCAGTCCACAGCAGACTCACCCGCATCTAAATTTCCCGGCTTGGCTGGGGCATGCGGTGTATAACCCCCTAGCCACAGGGCTCTATCTCTCGCTTCAGCAAACATTGCTTCCTTTTTCTGTTTTGACCGCCCCATCTTTTCAGTCATGCACACAGCAGTGTGTTACACAGTTCAGCAACACCATTGAACACTGTCTCTTTAAGGCAAAGTCCTTTTCACTAGCAGGTTCTCCTCACCTGCACACACAGATAGTGCAGACTTATGCACCAAACAGTTCATATAACTGATGAACTTACTTCAATCGCCGGGATCTCCAATTCTGCCCGCATCCTCCACCATATGTGGGAACTCGCTTCAACGTGGTAGACGCACACAGCTACTCGCTTTCTTTTTCAGGGCCTTTTTAGCCCACTTTTATTTAAATGAAAATGTCCCATAACATAATGCTTCCCACGCAGGGGTATCCACCAACAAAACAAAGATTCAGCCTCCTGGCTTACACACCGTTCAATGTCTGTCTCCTGCAGACTCTTCCCAAATTATAGCCACTAGCACACAGCTAGTCTGGCTTCCACCTGACTCCAAGGCAGAGACCTCCCGTCTGCCAGGGTGGAGCCCTGCTGACTCCTAGCTGCCGGGGTGGAGCCCAGAACCCTGGTCCTGACCCTACAAAAGAGCCGCGCACACCTGTGCAATCAGTGTAATGGCCATTCCCAAAACCTGGTCCCAGGATTGGAGATTTCATCCCTCCCAGATCTCTTTGAAATCTCCAGGCTCCAGATCCCAAAACAGACCTTACAAACAAAGGAGGAAAGTGAAAAGCCACTTTCCTCCGTATCAAACACTTACCCTGGAGCCCCTCAACCTGCCTTGTTGAGAATCCAGGGTGACAGATCGCCACACTGTCACAATATATATATATATATATAAAAACTAAATTTTATTTGATATATTTAATCTTTAATCAACACAAAATGTTTTTCCACTCCACAATACAGTGGATATAAAATGTCTACACACCCCTGTTAAAATGTCAGGGTTCTGTGATGTACAAAAATGAGACAAAGATAAATCATTTCAGAACTTTTTCTAGCTTTGATGTTACCTATAAACTGTACAACTCAAATGAAAAACAAACTGAAATCTTTTAGGGGAGGGGGGGAAGTAAACATAAAAAACTAAAATAATGTGGTTGCATAAGTGTGCACAACCTCTTATAACTGGGGTTGTAGCTGTGTTCAGAATTATGAAATCACATTACAAATCATGTTAAATTGGAGCCAGTATACACCTACCATCATTTAAAGTGCCCCTGAGTAACCCCAAATAAAGTTCAGCTGTTCTAGTAGGTCTTTCCTGACATTTTCTTAGTCGCATTCTACATCAAAAGCCATGATCCTCAAAGAGCTTCCAAGGCATCAGAGGGATCTCATTGTTAAAAGGCATCAGTCAGAAGAAGGGTACAAAAAAATGTTCAAGGCATTAGATATATCATGGAACACAGTGAAGACAGTCATCATGAAGTGGAGAAAATATGTGACATTACCAAAAACTGGATGTCCCTCCAAAATTGATGCAAAGACGAGAAGAAAACTGGTCTGGAAGGCTGCCAAAAGGCCTACAGCAACATTAAAGGAGCTGCAGGAATATCTGGCAAGTACTGTCTGTGTGGTACATGTGACAACAATCTTCCTTATTCTTCATATGTTTGGGCTATGGGGTAGAATGGCAAGATGGAAGACTTTTCTTACATCCAAGCCTAGCTACATTTTGCAAAAACACATCTGAAGTCTCTCAAAAGCATGTGGGAAAATGTGTTATGGTCTGATGAAACCAAGGTTGAACTTTGTGGCCATAGTTCCAAAAGATATGTTTGGCACAAAAACAACACTGCACATCACCAAAAGACCACCATACACACAGTGAAGCATGGTGGTGGCAGCATCATGGTTTGGGGCTGTTTTTCTTCATCTGGAACTGGGGCCTTAGTCAAGCTAGAGAGAACAGTTCCAAATACCAGTCAATATTGGCACAAAACCTTCAGGCTTCTGCTAGAAAGCTGAACATGAAGAGGAACTTCATCTTTCAGCATGACAATGACCCAAAGCATACATCCAAATCAACACAGGAATGGCATCACCAGAAGAAGTTTTGGAATGGCCCAGCCAGAGCCCAGACCTGAATCCGATAATCTGTGGGGTGATCTGAAGAGGGCTGTGCACAGGAGCTGTCCTCACAATCTGACAGATGTGGAGTGTTTTTGCAAGGAAGAGTGGGCAAATATTGCCAAGTCAAGATGTGCCATGCTGAGACTCATACCCAAACCTGAAACCTGCCATTTTAACAAGGGTGTGTAGATTTTTATTTCCACTGTATATACATTGCTCAAAAAAATTAAAGGAACACGTATCATCAGAGTATAGAATCAAGTCAATTAAACTCCTGTGATATTGATCTGGTCAGTTAAGTAGCAGAGGGAGTTGTTAATCAGTTTCAGCTGCTTTGGTGTTAATGAAATAACAACAGGAGCACTAGATGGGCAACAATGAGTTGACGATCAAAACAGAAATGGTTTTACAGGTGGAGGCCACTGACATTTTTTTCAATACTCATCTTTTCTGACTGTTTTCACTAGTTTTGCAGTTGGCTAGGATCAGTGTCACTACTGGTAGCATGAGGAGATACCTGGACCCCACAGAGGTTGCACAGGCAGTCCAACTCCTCCAGGATGGCACATTAATATGTGCCATTGCCAGAAGGTTTACTGTGTCTCCCAGCACAGTCTCAAGCACATGAACGAGATTCCAGGAGACAGGCAGTTAATCTAGGAGAGCTGGACAGGGCCGTAGAATATCCTTAACTCATAAACAGGACCGATATCTGCTCTTTTGTTCAAGGAGGAACAGGATGAGCACTGCCAGAACTTTACAAAATGACCTCCAGCAGGTCACTGGTGTGAATGTCTCTGACCAGTCAGAAACAGACTTCCTGAGGGCCCAACATCCTCTAGTGGGCCCTGTGCTCATTGCCCAGCACCATAGAGCTTGATTGACATTTGCCATTGAACCCCAGAATTGACCACTGGCGCCCTGTACTTTTCAGAGATGAGAGCAGGTTCACCCTGAGCACATGTGTCAGACGTGAAAGGGTCTGGAGAAGCTGTGGAGAATGTTATGCTGCCTGTAAAATCGTTCAGCATGACTGCTTGGATGGTGGGTCAGTGATGGTCTGGGGAGACATATCCATGGAGGGATGCATAGACCTCTACAGGCGAGACAATGGCACCCTGACTGCCATTAGGTATTGGGATGAAATCCTTGGACCCATCGTTAGACCCTGTGCTGGTACAGTGGGTCTCAGGTTCCTCCTGGTGCACCACAATGCCTGGCCTCATGTGGCAAGAGTATGCAGGCAGTTCCTGGAGGATGAAGGAATTGATACCATTGAATGGCCCCCACGCTAGCCTGACCTAAATCCTCTGAGATATCATGTTTTGGTCCCCCTGACACTGCCAGGTTGCACCTCAGACTGTCCAAGAGCTCAGTGATGCCCTGGTCCAGATCTGGGAGGAAATACCCCAAGACACCATGGGGTTTATTTACTAAAGCTGGAGAGTCCAAAATCAGACTCCCTTCTGCATAGAAACCAATCAGCTTCCAGGTTTCATTGCCAAAGCTTCATTGAACAAGCTGAGGTTAGAAGCTGATTGGTTTCTATGCAGAAGGGAGTCTGATTTTGGACTCTCCAGCTTTAGTAAATAAACCCCCATCTGTCATCTCATTAGGAGCATGCCCCAACGTTGTCAGGCATGCATACAAGCACGTGGGGGCCATACAAACTACTGAGTACCATTTTGAGTTGCTGCAATGAAATTTCAGCAAAATGGACTAGCCTGCTGCATCACTTTTATTTTTGGGGTGTCTTTGAATTCAGTCCTCTTTAGGTTGATAATTTTCATTTGCATCAAACGATGAGGTATCCTTACGTTCCTAACATATTACCCAGTCCATATCAGTATAGCTATCCAGTATGATATTTTTCCCCATTGAGATCTGATGTGTTTACAAAGTGTTCCTTTAATTTTTTTGGAGCAGTGTGTGTATATATATATATATATATATATATATAAAACAAAACACATAATCCCTCCACCATAAACTTTCCTTAAACTCACCTTCCCATAGACATTACGCAACTTCACTTTCCTTCCAGTGCTGTGCTGTACTTACCCTAAAATGAAGAAAACACAAATTAGTAATAAACAGTCACAGGTCACACCGCTGTGATTTAAAATTGAGTGAGTTGTGTGAAATTATAGTGCAATTTCAGGTGCTAGTTCTGAAGACTTTATTGCTACTTGTGAATATTTTCAACGATTTCTTGTCATTTGCAGTGCAATTTCCATTATATTCTATATATGTGAAATCGCAACAAACCTGCAGAAAAATTAATGCAATAACTACTTTAGAAACCACAAATGTTAAAACACTGCCATTCACTAGATGCAATTTCAATTCCCGCATAACACCAGTATGACAGAGAACCTAAATACACTCATATGCAAAACAATAATTTCCCAAAATCCATAGCTTTACCCTATATACATATTAACAGCTCTCTGCCCAAAAATATATCCAGAAGCTTCCAGTATCTAATCTCTTTTTTTTTTTGATTGAAAAGATACTTTTATTACAGAAGCATCAAAAACAACATGATACTTGTAATCGGGGTACATCTCACCCTGTACTGCGATGCAGCGCACCACATTGCAATACAGTTCCAAGCATACAATAAATACATTCAGAAATAAATACATTCGCTCAGCGGTATGATGCCTGACGTGATGTGTGTGGAGGACGAATCTCCAGACCAACACGTCATGCATAACGCCGCTTACCCCAAAAACCGTAGCATCCTAATACACAATACGTTTTCCTAATGTCACAAAATCATGCAAAAACGAAAACCGAACGTTACAGTCTACAATAGGCATCGGGTGTGTGGGGGGGGGGGGGAAGGGGGAAAAAAGGGGGAAACACAGGCCCGAAGCTTTATTGAAGGGACAAAGACACGCAAGGGGGAGTAGGGGGAAGGGGGAATCTTCAGACGTCCTCTTCCTCCTTAAAGTCCATCAAGGTATAGTCTCTGAGCAGACTGAGGATCAGTCTGCGACAGTCCTCAATGGACATCCTCTCCCGCTGGTGGATGAGGCGCTTTCTGGCACACCATAAAGCGTCCTTAAAACAACACAGCACCCGCCAGGCGCCGTCAATGTCCTCCAGAGAAAAAGTCCCACAGAATAGTCCATTCAACACCCCAAAGTGAGTGATGGCTGTCTGTGGTACAAAGTCCTTGAGTTCAGGTTCCAGGGCCCCCAACAGGGCCTGAGCAAATGAGCACTCCCAGAAAACGTGGTGAGACGTTTCCTCATGGATGATGCAAAAGGGGCAGTGTCTGTATCTGCTCAGGTTCCTGGCATGCATAAATGTCCTGAGAGGCAACCCCCCTTGGATTGCCATCCATGCCAGGTCTTTGTGCCTGTTGGTGAGAATGTTGGAAGAAACATTCCTCCAGACCACCTTGCAGGTGTCTGAATGCAGGCCTGGAACCGACTCCAAAATGTCGCTTGCTCTGATCAGCTTGTAAATGGTCTTTGGTTTCCACAAGTCAGGCTTGACTCCCTGCAGCCCCTGCTCCCTGATGAACTTGAAGGTATCCAAGTAGTACCAAGGGGAGTCCCAGTTGTAGGTAATGGAACTGTCCCAAGTGTCCCATCCGAGGGACCTCCAGAGAGGCAACAGGAAGAAGCGAGACATTGCGTTCCCGCCAGAGTCCATAATCCGTTTGGGCAAAGTTCTGCGGATGCAGTTGCAAGCAGAGAACACCCTCAGTTGGGTGGCGATGTCGGGCACGCCCTTACCGCCCTTGAGGGGTTCCTTGAACATGACTGCCCGCTTCACTCTGTCCATCTTGGAGCCCCAGATGAAGTGAAACACCGCCCTGGTGATGGCCTTACAGGTGTTGACCCGTGGGGGCCAGGCCTGGGCGAGGTACTGCAACACAGGGAGAATCTCGCTGCAGAGTACCAGTGTCTTGCCTTCGATGGTGAGGTCTCTGAGACTCCAAAGTCCAAATTTCAGCCGCATTTTAGCCAGTCTCTCCTCCCAAGACTTCAGGGCTGCGCCCTCGGCACCAAACCAAACTCCCAAAATTTTCATGAAGTCTGTCTTGATGCCAAAGGGCATGGATGCAGAAGAAGGCAGGAACCACTTTCCGAAGAGCATGACTTCTGACTTCCCGCAGTTGACCTTTGCCCCCGAAGCTTGGCCGAAGTCCTCGCAGGTCTGGACGAGCAGGTCGATGGAGCGCTGGTTGGCACAGAACACCGTCACGTCGCCCATGTAGAGCGAGCACTTCACTTCCCGTCTGTCTGGTCCTGGTGCGGTGATTCCCCCGATCTCTGGATTCCGTCTGATGCATTCGGCGAAGAGCTCTATACAGCAAACAAAAAGCAGAGGTGAAAGAGGGCAGCCTTGTCTGACCCCGGAGAGGACCGGGAAGGGGTCAGTTTTTCAGCCGTTCACCTGCACGGAACTGCAAATCTCGTTATACATAATATCCACATACGAACAAAACATTTCCCCGAGACCAAACCTGCGCAGGGCTCTGCACATAAACCTATGGGAGACACGGTCAAAGGCCTTTTCCTGATCAAGACTGACACGGCGGTCCTTGATGTATTGGACCGTGTCCCGGACAAGCGCTAGGCTGTCCGCAATCCTGCGGCCAGGAATGCCGCAAGTCTGATCCGGGTGGATGATCTGTCCGATGACAGCCTTCAGCCTGTTCGCCATGACTTTGGCGAGGATCTTGCAGTCCACATTCAGGAGAGAGATGGGACGCCAATTTTTCAAGTCACATCTCTCCCCCTTACGCTTGTACAGGATCGTGATCATCCCCTCCCTCAACGAAGGAGGCATCTTGCCCTCCACCACCATCTCCTCGTACAGCTCGAGCAGGTCCGGGCCCACGAGGTCCCACAGCGCTACGTAGAGCTCTACTGGGAGACCGTCGCAGCCCGGGGTCCTGCCCCGCCTAAAGGATTTAGCGGCAGAGTGCAGCTCCTCCAACGTCAAGGGGGCGTTGGTGGCCGACAAACCTGCAGGATCAATAGCGTTAGAGATACCTGACAAGAACCTGTCGGCCGCTTCCGTGTTTGTTTCTTTGGGGGAGTAGAGGTCGGAGTAGTAGTTGCTGACCACTTCCATCACGGCCTCCTTCCCTTCTGGAGTGTTCCAGTCTTGTCGCGCAGCTCAGACAGGGGTGTGTGTCCTGAGTGGAGTTTCCTGAAAAAGAAAGAGTTACACTTCTCACCTTTCTCTAGATGCTCCACCTTGGCACGGAAGACAATGTGCCTGGATTCTTCCTCAAAGTGCTTTTTCAAGCTCTTCTTGGTGTCCTCCAGGTCTTGCCTCACGTCCCAGCCACAGTGATAAGGTCCTGCAGGGACTGCAGCTGACGCTGCAGCCTCCTGAGTTCCCTCCTCCTGGCACACACTTGCTGGCGTCCCCTGGCCTGAAAGAAGCTGCGCAGCTTGACTTTCACGAACTCCCACCAGTCGCTTACCTTGGGAAAGAAAGACTTCTCCTCTCGCCAGGCACCGTAGGTTTCCCTGAGCTCCTCTAGCAGTTCCTCATCGTCCAGCAGGGTGCAATTCAGCTTCCAGGAGCCTGGGCCCGGGGCAAAGCCCTCTCCCAGGTCACCTTGAAAGTGAATGGCCCTGTGGTCAGAGAAAAAGCAGGGAACCATGGAGAACCCGCGGTGCCTGACTGCCCTGGAGGTGAGCACAAAGTCAATCCTGGAACGCACAGATCCGTCGGGGCGGCTCCATGAGTAGTTCACAGAACTGCGCCCCACGGATCCCACTGCGTCCTGCAGGGAAGCCTCCGCAATCACCTCCCGGAGCAGCTTCGAGGTGGCATCGAGTTTAGCGTACATGCTGGAGCTGTGCCCATCCTCCTCTATCGGACAGTTAAAATCACCGCCGATTACTACTGTTCTCGTGACGAGTTGCGTCCGCAGGGTTTGGAAACGTTCCAGCCGCGCGTTCTTCTCCGGGGAGGCGTACACGTTGATGAGCCTAACGGGCTCTCCCGCCCACGAGCCGTCTATGACCAAAAGGCGGCCACAGACGAGCTCATGGACGGAGTCAACAGTGAAACGTCCTCCCCTGATAAGAACCGCTACCCCTGCGGACTTGCAATCGCCACCCCCAGACCAGTAGGAGGGACCGTGGGTCCACTGGGAGGACAAATGAGTGTACCTCCTCAGAGGGGGAAGTGCGCACTCCAGAAGCATGTAGACATCACTCTGCTGTCTGGAAAGAAAGGTCAGCACAGTCTGCCTCCTAGACACATCCTTGATGCTCCTCACATTAATGGAAAAGATAGAGATCTCAGCCATCATGGGAAAGAGATGAAGGGGTTAGTTGGCAGGGGCTGTGCTTAACTCCCCTGGAGAGGGGGGGCGACCTCTGCGGCCTGGCCAGGGTCCTGGCTCAGTCCGATCTGGTTGAGGACCTCGTTGAGGACCTCATCGAAGTCGGTGGAGAGATCTGGCCCCGACCGGGTCAGAGCCATCTCTTCTTCCACCTCTTCCTCCAGTGTGCCGAGGTCCTCCCCCACGGGGTCGGGACCTGCAGCATCCTGGAGGACAGCAGGCTGTTTGGTGGCGGAGGAGGAGTCCTCCACCGCCGGGCTAGCCTGCTCCTTCTTCCGCTTCCTGATCCCGCCGCAGAGCTGCTGACGGGGGTGGCAGGGGGAAGGGGCAGGTAATCCTCCTATGAGGACAGGTCAGGGGGGGGTGGAACCAGGCTCGGGAGGGGTGGGGCAGGGGGGCAAGGGGCGGGGGGGGGGGGGGGCAGGAGGGCCAGGGGCGGGGGGGGGGCAGGAGGGCCAGGGGCGGGGGGGGGCAGGAGGGCCAGGGACAGGGGGACCAGGGTCCGGGGGGGCAGCCTCCGACACCGGAGGGGTAGGGGGGGGCTGGGGTGGGGGGAGGGGGGGTCCTCTTACCTGGGTCCTTCTGAGGCTTCTGTGGCGCTGGTTTGGCAGCAGGGCCCTTGCTCAGGGCCCCAGCGTACGTCCTGCTTCTCTCTGGGCAGTCCCTGTAGACGTGCTCTGACCGTCAACAGAGGTTGCAGGTTCTGGACCTCGGGCAATCCTTGGTCTCGTGACCTGCAGACCGGCAGAACCTACATGAAAGCACATGGCAATCCTTACCCTCGTGCCCCGGCTGTCCGCACCTGCGGCATGACTGGGGTTGATCTGGGTAATGTAGGAGTCCTGCTGACGCTCCCAGGGAGAAGCACTGTTGCAGGTGTTGGAGATCTCCAGCGGGACGGTCTCTCAGCAATCTGCAAAACACAGCCCACTTACCTGTCCAGAAGCCGTTGGCGTCTAGTATCCGGACTGGGTCCTTCAACACGACGCAAAACCTTTGGAGATAGGTGGCGATGTCTCTTCCAGGGACGTGAGGGTTCCTCATGGACACCGTGATCCGCCTTTCGTCCCTTTGAATGGGAGAATTCGCAATAAACTTGCGGAAAAGGGAATCGGGCCCAGAGGTCTTCACTGTCTCCCAGTACCTTCTGCAGACCTGTAATGATGCAAAAGTTATGAAGAAAATACCTTTCATGAAGGACTGCACCGACAGGGTCTCTGCCTTGCTAAATCCTTGTTCAAGGATCATCTTCTTGCCGAAGACTTCCGGGGTCATGTCCGGGACACTGCCTTCCACTTCTTTCAGCCGCAGCACGACTGTCTGCTTCATCCAGGGCTCCAGGGGGGGAGACCGTCTGCAGGGCCGGAGCGTTCTGAGGTGGAGGCGGAGGGGGCTTCTCCCGGGGTCTTGGCAGGGGCGGCGGTCAGCGGCTTCTTGGTGGTTTGCTTCTTCCCCATCTTGTCGCAGAGGAGCTCTCAGGAGGGCTTCCCAGAGATCTTCAGCGGATTCCTTCTCCTTCTTCTTCCTCGGCGGCTTCACTCTTGCTTAGCCTTTGAAAAGGCTATTGAGTGTCTACTGCCCGGAGGTAGTAACGCAGAGTGAACAAGGGGGGGGGGGGAGATCACAAACTCGTTCTGTGTGGGGGCTAAGCCTCAAACCCAATAGCAGCAAGCAGGTGAAACCAAATTTAATCGACGATCCTACCAGGCCGAGTAGAGGGCACCCCACACAGACCAAAAGGCTGGGATAGATGCAAGTGGTTCTCAACGTCCTAGCTGGAAGCAGGGACACCCCTAAAGGCAAGGTCAATTTTTTTTAATTCTTTTATTTAAAATTTGTACGTAAAAACATAAAAACATAAATTCTAAAGTACATATCAAACAAAAACACCATAATACATAGCAAACAAAAGGACCATCTTTACATCAGATACAAAACATGTTCCAACATTTACATATCCCCTCCCACAAGGGAAAAAAAAAAAAAAAAAAAAAAACTCCCCTTTATTTTACATACATACAAAAAAAACCCAAACCACAAAACCCCAAACCATCACCATACATCATCACATCCCCTTTCCCCCCCTCCTCCCACCTCCCTCTCCCATTATAATACAACATAATCACATAACCAACGACCCACAAAGGACCCAAAAAGAACATATTTACATAATCCCGCCTATACCATCCTCCCCCTTCATACATATGCAAATCCCAACCACCAAGCCCAAAACATACCAAACAAAAATACAAGACATCCAAAAAAAAAAAAAAAAAACCCAAATTACCCCGTTTTCACATAACTTCCCTCCCTCCTCCCATCCACCCTCCACATCCCACAGAATCCCCACACAAATATATACACAAAAAACCAAGAAAAGCAACTGTACAAAACACTTCAGAAAAGTATCCTATGTACACCAGTTCCTCCACTCCTGAGTCTTCCAGATGACTTTTGCTTCAGTTTCTCCACGCTTTTTAAAATCGAAGTAAGCATAGTTATAAATCCGTCCACGGACCATGGCCGCACAATTTTTCACGTCCACTCTCTCTTGTCTGAAAATCAAAATATTACGCACATCCCACAAGCATTCTTTCACACAATTCACAATAATCCACAAAACTCTTTCCTCCTCCCTCCCCACATTACATAACCCGTACAAAACCATTTCATATGTCACTCTCACCACCCCAGTCAGCCCTTCCACCATTTTTTCCATTTTCTTCCATACCTTTCTAGCAAAACTACATTCCCAAAAAGCATGCGCCACCCTTTCAATCCTTCCACACCCCTCCCTCGGACATACTTCACTATCAACCAATCTTCTTCTCCTCTGAAACTCTCTCGTGGGTAAACATCCATGCACACTCATCCATGCAATATCTTTATGTCTATTATCCAAACATTTACACGCTACCTTCTTCCATACCTTTTCACTCTGCACCACATTCAACCCATTAATTCCTTCCAATTCTTCCCTCTCATCCAACACTTTCATCACTTTCCTACTCTCACACCACTTTTCACGCGTTACCTCTTGCAATTCATACCTTCTTACACACCTCTCTATCCTCACATAAAACCACGGCGCATGAAAACAAACTGGCTTCCTCAAATCCACCTCATACAACTTACATCTTCTTAACACTCCCCCCCCAGCATACCTTACCATACAACCTGCCAAATTTTCTTTCCCACTCAACCTTACACACATACTTACATACTTTATCACCAGAAATCTCTCAATATTTATCATTCCTTTTCCACCATTCGTCACGCTCTTCATCACTTTCACTCTCCGCAATTTCTCCATCTTTGACGACCAGAAAAACACATAACACATTCTTATCACTTGCTTCAAAACTCGATCCGGGGCTGGAAACACATAATACAAAAACAATAACATAGGCAACACAACAGATCTCACAATAACCACCTTCCCTTCCAAAGTTAAAGTCCTAATAGACCAAAAATTAATTTTTTTCCTCATTCTCACCAACACATCCTGCCAACTCTCTCTCCCATACAAATCACCATCAAACTTAACACCCAACACCCTTACCCCCCCCCACACATAACTTCCATCCACATTGTTCACGCTCCCTCCATTCACCAAACAACTTACACTCACTTTTCTCCATATTCACACTGAAACCACTTGCCATACAAAAAATCCCTATCAACAATTTCACTCTCTTCAGACTTGCTACATTTCTACACACCACCGTCACATCATCCATATATCCAATCACCTTCAAACTCTTCCCACTACTACCAGGCACCTCCACCCCTCTCACACATTTATCTTTAACTAACATCCTTATTAATGGCTCTATCACACACACAAAAAGCACGGGCGACAATGGGCAGCCCTGCCTCACCCCAGATTCAATCCCTATCTCTTCCGTCAAACATCCATTCACCAATACCTTGCTCACCATCCCTCTATATAAAGACTTCACCCATCCTATCAATCTTTCAGGCATCCCCATTTTCTCCAGCACCTTAAACATAAACTCATGCGAAACTCTATCATATGCCTTTACTGCTAACACAGCCACCTCTTGCTTTCTTTCCTTACATAACCACAACACGTCTCGCAAACTCACCAAACTCTCCCCAATCGACCTTTCTGGCACCGCACACACCTGCTCCTCTCCCACCAACTTCTCCACAACCATACGTATCCTATTCGCCAACATTTTCGCCACAATCTTATAATCCACATTCAACAAAGATATTGGTCTCCAATTTTTTAGGTCTTTTTTATCCCCCTTCTTATACAGTAATACAATCACACTCTCAGCCATCGATCTCGCCATTCTTCCTTCCACCAAAACTTTCTCAATCACCTCATACACACACTCCCCAATCGTTTTCCAAAACATACTATAAAATTCAACAGGCAATCCATCACTCCCCGGCGTCTTCCCTTTCTTCATACTTTTCATACATTCTTCCACCTCCTCCTTCCTCACATCCTCAACTAACCATTCCTTATCTTCCACCTCCAAACATCCCCCGACCTCATTCAGAACTTCACTTTCAATTCTTTCATCCCTCCTCTTCTCAGAAAATAAATTTTTATAAAACTTCCAAACCTCTCTACCCATCTTTTCATTTTCTTTCACCTCACACCCATTCTCATCCAACACTCCAGACATCTCCACTTTCCCACCATACACCTTCTTAAAGAAAAAACTCGTACACTTCTCATCCTTTTCTTTCACCACCATTCTCGCTTGTGACACAATCTCTCTCCCTCTCCGCTCCAAAAACATTCTCAACTTCTCTCTTGCTTCCACCAATTCAGTCCCTACATTCTCACCCCACTCTCGCAATTCTTCCAAATATCTCAATCTTTTTTGCCACCATTCATACGTTTCTCTTTCTTTCTTTGCTTTCTCACACCCTTTTTTTTATAAAAAATACTTTCGTCCTCACTTTCACCCATTCCCACCATTCCACCACATTCTTAAAATCATTCCTCCTCCTTTTCAGTTTTTCAAACAATACCACATATTCATTTTGAATCCTTTCATCCTCCAACAACTCCACAT
The DNA here is from genome assembly GCF_062004578.1 of Staurois parvus. Lineage (NCBI taxonomy): Eukaryota > Metazoa > Chordata > Amphibia > Anura > Ranidae > Staurois > Staurois parvus. The sequence continues at coordinate 3,160,840 of NW_028318886.1, forward strand.
TCAACTTCCATACTCCCTTCCCAGACATTACCTCAGACTTCATACTTACAACACATTCAATCCGGCCATGGTCCGTGAAGGCCTCCCTCCGAACCACATAGGACCCCACTCCTAAATTTTTTGATAGAAAACAAAAGTCAATCCTTGACTGCAACTTCCCCCTATCTGAAAAATATGTACACCCCCCTCCCTCACCCACATCCCTTAAACCAAAAATTTTTAGAATATCCCCCAAATCCTTCCCTGATTTATCCAGCCCGCCACCACTTCCACCACCACCACCCCCACACCTATCACCCGCATGCAATATACAATTAAAATCCCCCAAAATAATAGTAGGATCCCTCCCTCCCAGAAACAATTTCATTTTACAGAATAACTCCACCCTCCCTTTCCTATCAGTAGGTGCATAAACACAAAAAATTTTAAACAAAACCCCCCCGTACTCACAGAACACCACTAAACACCTTCCCACCTCCACCTCCACCCTCCTTAACACTTTAATGTTTGAGTTTTTAAACAAAATCCCAACCCCACTAGATTTCTTTTGGTCCAAAGACCATATGGCTTCCCCATAGGTCCATTTGGCCACCGACGGCTCCTCCTGCATGTTGCAGTCCTGCACACAAAGGATATCTATATTGTATCCGGCAAAAATTTGAAAAATCGCCGCTCTCCTGTGTACAGATCCGATGCTTCTTACATTCCAGGAGGATAGCCTCAGTTGCATAGTTTATGTGTAGAAAGGATCACTCTTCTCATCATCTTTTACTCGCCTTCCCTCTGGCTTTCGCGCTCCGAAGCCTAGGCCCCTCCTCTGACCTGACACCGGGCATCTCTAATCTCTCAGCCTCTGTTTTCCTGACCTTCTCCCCAGGCTCCGTTTTCCCACACCCCATCACCTCCTGCAGACAGGCTGCCTGACCAGTGCTTGTGCAGGCCTGGGATGAGTCAGACTCGATCGCTAGCTCTGACCCCCCTGGGGCCGGGCTGTCTGGGAAGACATCAATCACTTGAGAGGGAGCGACAGGCCCCGCGGCCTCCATTTTTCTCTTTAAGGAGAGTTGCTCCACCTCCATCCCAGCAACTTCCTCCTCATCAGTCTCCGCCACATCCTTCAACACTTCCCCCTCCACCATCAAGCTTTCAGGGACATCCTCCCCTATTCCGGGAGAAGCCCCCTCTAAGCCTCCGGCCTCAACAGGGGAGGGGCCTGACTCACCCTCCGTAGGTAGGCAAACCTCCGTTCGCCCCACCTCTTCCTCGGGTAGCCTTCCGGTCCCCTCTAGGATGGGTGGATTCTGTCCAGGGGCCGCCCCCATTGTCACCTCCGCATAGGACAGTGTCCCCGGCCCAGTTCTAACGCCCTCCACCTCAACCACCTCCGCCGTGGTTTTTGGTACCTTGGGACACTGCCTTGCCAGATGGTCACAACTGCCACATATGTGGCACTTCCTCCTCTCCGCACACTCAGATGTCTTGTGTCCCTGCTGAAAGCAGTTACGACACACCAGCCCGGCCTCGCACTGGTCCTTGGTGTGACCGAAGGCAAAGCACTGCCTGCAGAAGCGGGGCTGCCCTGGATACCACAAGTATCCCCTGTTGCTGCCAATGGAGAAGGTCTGAGGGGGGTGGCATACGCCTCCTGCACCCCCCAAGTCAGGCTTGAAGATGACCCAAAACTTCCGGTGCCCATTAAACGTGCCCAGCACATTAGTCTGTTTCACACCTGCTGATACAGACACGCAGTACCTCATGAGGAAAGCCCGAATCTCCTCATCTCTCACAAAGGGGTTAAATATATGAACAGTTATTGGCACCCGTACCTTCGTCTCACTGCTCATGACCGTGATACCTTCCAGTATGTCCTCACCTTCTTTCTCGCCCATCCGTAGCAACACTGTCTGCAAATCTTCCCTCTTCCAGAATGTAACATCATACAAGCCAGTACTGGGGAAACATTGCATGCAAAAGATAGATTCTCTCGCCATACCTAGACAGCCTTCAATCAATTCCTTCTGAATGAAGTACAAACCGACATTCCTTCGTCTAGGCTCGGCCACCACCAGCCTCAAGGTATTAGGTGCATCCGGAGCACCTGACACCATACCTGCAGTCCGCCTACCGCCAACCCACCACCAGTCACCCTAGGGAGACTGGTGGGGGCGATCGCAACTCGTTGCCTGGGGACTAAGCCTTAGGCCAATAGCAGCAAGGGGGGGCCCTCCGAAAAGGGACACTCCCCCCAAGGCCGACCCTTGGGTTCTCCAGGCACCTTCTGGCCAAGAAACAAGGATCCGAAACTACACTTGATCTTAGCCAAAAGGCCGAGAAGCGATCTCTCTCAGCAATCATTCTTCCAGGCACAGCACATGCTTGCTCTTCACCCACCAGTATCTAATCTCTATCCTTGATAGAGTTTGCCCATAGACTTACTTGCAAGAATCACTTTTTTTTCTTTTTTTTTTTTTTTTTTTTGTAGCTAACTTCCACCCTTAGTTCATTTAAGTAAGTGAGATTAATGTACAAGATCATTCTTTTATCGTAATGCAGTGGTTTAAACAACTATAAGTATGGTTGCTCCTGAAGATGTTACACAACTCCACCATTACAAAAGACAATAATTTAAAAATAAATTTGTTTAAACCAACCCTACAGAAAAAAAAATCATATAAAACAATTGATTTACATAAATTTACATAAATGCAAAACACTTTATTATCCTTAGTGGCCCACAAGAATAATTACTGGGCAATGATAAAATACATAGAGCTACATAATAGTGAGATAAATATTACTCCCCCTAACTTTTAGACCCTTCTGGTCTATTGTTCTGTGGGATAGACACAATTAAAGGATACTCTATATACGATTATAGGACATGAAGATGCTGTAAATGCAGTATGCTGGGGCTTGAGTGAATATAGTGAATTGTCCTGGACACAAAGGAAGTTCCTAATGGAATGTCTTGATTATAGTTTGTCCCACAATTATTTCTGGCATGCCAAAAAGTTTTTTCAACAGATAAAGGGAGTAGCCATGAGAGCAAGGAATGCTCCCAGTGTGGCAAATTTATTTATGGCAAATTGGGAGGAAGAAACTATTTATCAACACTACCCTGAACAACTCATACTGTTTAAAAGATTTATTGATGATGTGTTAGTAGTATGGAAAGGGAGTAAGGAATCCTTACAGATATTTCTCCAATCATTGAATAACAATGATAGGAATATTGTATTTTCTTGGGAAATAAGTAATGTGTCCATTAACTTTTTAGATTTAAATATTAAGACTGAGGAATTGGGACTTACTACTAAAACCTTTTTCAAGGAGGTGGACCGGAATGGGTATATCCCTCTGGATAGCTGCCACTATCCCCCCCTGGCTTTTAAACATTCCCAGGGGCCAGTTCGTGCATTTACGGAGAAATTGCACGTTGGAAGTAGATTATGAAGAACAGGTTAAAATAATTGGTGAACGGTTTGAGAAAAAAGGTTGCAGATCAACACATATTAAGAATGAGATAAAGAACATTGGAGAAATGGATAAATCATTGATGTTGACTGATAGAGTGAAGGATATGAACATGAATGATCAAGTAGCCATAATTTTAGATTTTAATATTCATTATAAAAAAGTTGAAAGAATTTTTAAAAAACATTGGCCAGTGTTGAAAGCAGATACTATTTTAAATAAAATTTTATTGGAACGTCCCACTTTTATTTATCGGAAGGCACCTACAATTAGGAATAAAGTGGTAAAAAATGTGGTGGACCCACCAGGAAATAAAAAAAAGGAGTAACATTCCTAGACCAGAAGGGTTTTTTTCCCTGTAGGAATTGTCTTGCTTGTAGAGAGACCAAAGGGCATAATAAAATGATGTCCTCCTTTATAGCCTATTCCACGGGACGAGAATTCCCAATTCGTGATTTTATTTCATGTAGGACGGAGGGGGTTATCTATGGTCTGGAGTGCGCATGTGGCCTCCAATATGTGGGCAGGACTAAGAGACCACTTTGGAAGCGATTACGTGAACATGTGCAGAACATTAAAAACGGTTTTCCCAAGCACAATGTGTCTAGGCACTTTTTGACGCATCACAATAAAGATCCCTCCACATTAAAATTTTGGGGTATTGAAAAGTTTAAAGGTCACTGGAGGGGACTCAATAAAGTGCGTTCCCTTAGCCAGGTTGAGTCCAAGTTTATTTATGAGATGCGAACGCAGACCCCGAGGGGTCTAAACGTGGATTTTGACTTGAATTGTTTTTTAACCACTTGAGCCCCAGAGGATTTACCCCCCTTAATGACCAGGCCTTTTTTTGCTGTTTGGCGCTGCACTAATTCAAATGATAATTGCGCGGTCATGCAATGCTGTACCCAAACAAAATTTACGTCCTTTTCTTCACACAAATGGAGCTTTCTTTTGGTGGTATTTGATCACCTGTGCGCTTTTTATTTTCGGCGCTATAAACAAAAAAATCACGAAAATCTTGAAAAAAAACCAATTTTTTCTACTTTCAGCTATAAAAAATATATCGTAAACTCAAAGTTAGTCATAAATTTAAGCCAAAATGTATTCTGCTACATGTTTTTGGTAAAAAAAATCCCAAGAAGTGTATATTGATTGCTTTGTGTGAACGTTATAGCGTCTACAAACTATGGTATAGATACTGTAATTTATGCCTTTTTTTGCTATACAGCGCTGCACTAATTCAAATGATAATTGCGCGGTCATGCAATGCTGTACCTAATCGAAATTTACGTCCTTTTTTTCACACAAATAGAGCTTTCTTTTGGTGGTATTTGATCACCTGTGCGCTTTTTATTTTTGGCGCTATAAACAAAAAAACACGAAAATCTTGAAAAAAAAACAATTTTTTCTACTTTCAGCTATAAAAAATATATCGTAAACTCAAAGTTAGTCATAAATTTCAGCCAAAATGTATTCTGCTACATGTTTTTGGTAAAAAAAATCCCAATAAGTGTATATTGATTGCTTTGTGTGAACGTTATAGCGTCTACAAACTATGGTATAGATACTGTAATTTATGCCTTTTTTTGCTATACAGCGCTGCACTAATTCAAATGATAATTGCGCGGTCATGCAATGCTGTACCCAAACAAAATTTACGTCCTTTTCTTCACACAAATAGAGCTTTCTTTTGGTGGTATTTGATCACCTGTGCGCTTTTTATTTTCGGCGCTATAAACAAAAAAAACACGAAAATCTTGAAAAAAAACCAATTTTTTCTACTTTCAGCTATAAAAAATATATCGTAAACTCAAAGTTAGTCATAAATTTCAGCCAAAATGTATTCTGCTACATGTTTTTGGTAAAAAAAATCCCAAGAAGTGTATATTGATTGCTTTGTGTGAACGTTATAGCGTCTACAAACTATGGTATAGATACTGTAATTTATGCCTTTTTTTGCTATACAGCGCTGCACTAATTCAAATGATAATTGCGCGGTCATGCAATGCTGTACCCAATCGAAATTTACGTCCTTTTTTTCACACAAATAGAGCTTTCTTTTGGTGGTATTTGATCACCTGTGCGCTTTTTATTTTTGGCGCTATAAACAAAAAAACACGAAAATCTTGAAAAAAAAACAATTTTTTCTACTTTCAGCTATAAAAAATATATCGTAAACTCAAAGTTAGTCATAAATTTCAGCCAAAATGTATTCTGCTACATGTTTTTGGTAAAAAAAATCCCAATAAGTGTATATTGATTGCTTTGTGTGAACGTTATAGCGTCTACAAACTATGGTATAGATACTGTAATTTATGCCTTTTTTTGCTATACAGCGCTGCACTAATTCAAATGATAATTGCGCGGTCATGCAATGCTGTACCCAATCGAAATTTACGTCCTTTTTTTCACACAAATAGAGCTTTCTTTTGGTGGTATTTGATCACCTGTGCGCTTTTTATTTTTGGCGCTATAAACAAAAAAACACGAAAATCTTGAAAAAAAAACAATTTTTTCTACTTTCAGCTATAAAAAATATATCGTAAACTCAAAGTTAGTCATAAATTTCAGCCAAAATGTATTCTGCTACATGTTTTTGGTAAAAAAAATCCCAATAAGTGTATATTGATTGCTTTGTGTGAACGTTATAGCGTCTACAAACTATGGTATAGATACTGTAATTTATGCCTTTTTTTGCTATACAGCGCTGCACTAATTCAAATGATAATTGCGCGGTCATGCAATGCTGTACCCAAACAAAATTTACGTCCTTTTCTTCACACAAATGGAGCTTTCTTTTGGTGGTATTTGATCACCTGTGCGCTTTTTATTTTCGGCGCTATAAACAAAAAAAACACGAAAATCTTGAAAAAAAACCAATTTTTTCTACTTTCAGCTATAAAAAATATATCGTAAACTCAAAGTTAGTCATAAATTTCAGCCAAAATGTATTCTGCTACATGTTTTTGGTAAAAAAAATCCCAAGAAGTGTATATTGATTGCTTTGTGTGAACGTTATAGCGTCTACAAACTATGGTATAGATACTGTAATTTATGCCTTTTTTTGCTATACAGCGCTGCACTAATTCAAATGATAATTGCGCGGTCATGCAATGCTGTACCCAATCGAAATTTACGTCCTTTTTTTCACACAAATAGAGCTTTCTTTTGGTGGTATTTGATCACCTGTGCGCTTTTTATTTTTGGCGCTATAAACAAAAAAACACGAAAATCTTGAAAAAAAAACAATTTTTTCTACTTTCAGCTATAAAAAATATATCGTAAACTCAAAGTTAGTCATAAATTTCAGCCAAAATGTATTCTGCTACATGTTTTTGGTAAAAAAAATCCCAATAAGTGTATATTGATTGCTTTGTGTGAACGTTATAGCGTCTACAAACTATGGTATAGATACTGTAATTTATGCCTTTTTTTGCTATACAGCGCTGCACTAATTCAAATGATAATTGCGCGGTCATGCAATGCTGTACCCAATCGAAATTTACGTCCTTTTTTTCACACAAATAGAGCTTTCTTTTGGTGGTATTTGATCACCTGTGCGCTTTTTATTTTTGGCGCTATAAACAAAAAAACACGAAAATCTTGAAAAAAAAACAATTTTTTCTACTTTCAGCTATAAAAAATATATCGTAAACTCAAAGTTAGTCATAAATTTAAGCCAAAATGTATTCTGCTACATGTTTTTGGTAAAAAAAATCCCAATAAGTGTATATTGATTGCTTTGTGTGAAAGTTATAGCGTCTACAAACTATGGTATAGATAATTTGAAATTTACACAGCTTTTACTTTCTGACCGCCCATCACATCTCTTGAGGTGCTAAAATACCAGGATAGAACAAACACCCCCAAATGACCCCTTTTTGGAAAGCAAATCTCAGGGAGGGGGAGGGGGGGCCATTTTCTCCCGCTGCTTGTAAAGGCAATTCTGCAGCTAATTAACCACTAGGAATGCTTTTACATGAAAGCCCATTTCCGGCTGAAAAAAATAAAACCAGGATGATGCCTGCAGCTGCAGGCATCACCCTGGTATAACCATTCAAAGTCCAGTGATGTACCAGTACGTCACTGGTCCTTGTTGGGTGTATATGCTATGTTCTTTTTTTCTTTATGCAGCCTGTGGGCTGAATGAAAAAAAAGAGAAGAAATCTCTGCCAGAAAAAGTGTGTGGTATGCCCACCATTAGAAACCTCCCTCAATCCACCCACTTCTAATGGTGGGCACATATGAAATGTGCCAACAAATATAAAATATATATGCCGAAGCATGGGGGCCATCCACCCACTGGCCACCCCAGGCCCCCATGCTTTGGCATATATTTTCTTTTTTTTAACTGCGGATGAAAAATCTCATCCGACAGCACTGCACACACCTACTTATGTCTATTCTGAAAGCAAGACCCTGTTGCTGTCAGAATAAACAGGTCAGTGCTGCAGTTTGACGTTCCTGCAAAAAAATCAACAATGGTTAACAATAAAACATAAACTCAATAAAACAACTTTATAAGGAAAAGTGTGTGGTGGTATGCCCACCATTAGAAACCTCCCTCAATCCACCCACTTCTAATGGTGGGCACACATGAAATGTGCCAACAAATATAAAATATATATGCCGAAGCATAGGGGCCATCCACCCACAGGCCACCCCAGGCCCCCATGCTTTGGCATATATTCTGTTTTTTATAACTGCGGATGAAAAATCTCATCCAACAGCGCTGCTCACGCTGACTTATGTCTATTCTGAGAGCAAGTTCCTGTTGCTGTCAGAATAAACAGGTCAGCGCTGCAGCTGAAAGCATTCCTGCAAACAGAAATGGTTAACAATAAAACAACAATAAACCAGTGAAAGTCGAACAATCACAAAAATGACAACAACAAAAAAAACTATAACTATTTTTGGTTTTTACATTTTTTATTTTTTTGGGGGGTATTTGTACTTTTATTTATTTTTTTTATTTTTTTTAACTTTTTTTTCCAAACTTCAAACATTTAAACAGCTGGTAGGGTCTCTCCAAATGCGATAGCCAGTTTCCTGACTACCGAACATCTTTTGAGACCCTGTGTAAATGTGCCCTGATCTGTGCCGTGCTGTACCCTATACTAATAGTTCACTAGTGTATGGTAGAGGCGGAAGCAGGGCTTGATGCAGAGGCCAGGTTGGCCAGGACAGGAGGGACAACAATAGCGGCTGTCACGCCTAATTCCACGTTTGCTGCAGACACGACATCTTTTTTGGGGTCTTCTTTGGGTTGGGGTACCAGGAATGGTATCGAGAAAATGTCTCTCATGCAGACGGCTAACTGCATCTGGGAGAGGGATTTGGGGCACAGCACCTTCTGGATACAAAAGGGCCCTGATGTTCTCTAACTGGAAATTTAGGTATGATCCACTATGTCCAGTTGCTTTATAGAGAACAAAAGCATTATATAGAGCCAATTGAAATAAATAAACTGACACTTTTATGTACCAGCGTTTGGATTTTCGGGAAACTAAATACGGCTGCATCATCTGGTCATTGAAGTCCACCCCTCCCATGTTAAGGTTATAATCGTGGACACAGAGGGGCTTCTCAACAACACCAGTTGCCGTGGTAATTTGGACGGTCGTATCTGCATGAATGGAAGACAGGAGGTAAACATCCCGTTTGTCCTTCCACTTCACTGCGAGCAATTCTTCATTTCTCAAGCAGGCTTTTTCCCCCTTTTTAAGACGGGTATTTACAAGCCGTTGGGGGAAGCCTCGGCGATTAGATCGCACAGTGCCACATGTGCAAATTCCCAAATTGAACAAATGTCTAAATAGTGGCACGCTTGAATAAAAATTGTCCACGTATAAGTGGTACCCCATGTGGAAATAGGATGACGCCAAGTCCCAAACTATCTTGCCACTGCTCCCCATGTAGTCTGGGCATCCGGGGGGCTCCAAGTAACTATCTTTTCCCTCGTAAATCCGAAACTTACATGTATAGCCTGTTGCCCTCTCACAGGTCTTATACATCTTGATCCCATATCTGGCACGCTTGCTGGGGAGATATTGTTTGATTACAAGGCGGCCAGAATATTGAATGAGGGACTCATCGATGCAGATGTTTTTCTGGGGAGTATACACATCTGCAAATTTTTGGTTAAAGTGATTTACGAGGGGCCGAATTTTGTGGAGCCGGTCAAATTCAGGGTCACCCCGAGGAAGACTGAGTGAGTTGTCGTAGAAGTGCATAAAACGCATTATACTCTCATATCTATGCCTGGCCATGGCAGCAGAGAACACGGGCATGTGAACAAGAGGGTCGGTGGACCAATACAACCGCAATTGATTTTTATCATTAATGCCCATGTTGAGGGTTAGGCCCAAAAAAACTTTAAATTCGGAAACCGTAATGGGTTTCCATGCGAATGGTCTGGCAAGGTTTGAATTTGGGTTGGCGGCGATAAATTGGCGTGCATATAAATTGCTTTGATCCACAATCAATGCATAAAGATCTTCTGTGAAAAACAGCTCAAAAAAATTAAGGGGAGTATTTAAATTTGCTGTTTCCACCTGAATTCCGGGTTGGGCAGTGAATGGGGGAAGTACGGGTGCTGCAGAATTTGTGGGCTGCCAATCGGGATTTGCAAGCACATCCGGAAGGACACTAGGGGCTCTACGGGCCTGTCTGCGAATTCTTGGTGGCCGCGGGACACTACTTGTGCTCGCCACCGCACCAGCTTGTACTGCACTTATGGGACTCGCCACGTCACCAAGTGATACTGCAGTGCTGGTATGCCTACGACCAGGACGTACTAGGCCGCTGGTGCTCGCCAGTTCACCAAAAGATACTGCGGCACTAGTACTGGCACTCTGCTGCATATGAGAGTCATCATGCATTTGTACCACCTCAGCAACCTGTGAATGGGATCGGGTACGCCTGACCTTAGCAGGGACCACTTCCTCGTCGCCTGAGCTAGCTGTCAGGGTGCCGCTGCTGTCTATAGGTTCGTATTCTGAGCCTGATTCTGCCAGTGAGTCTTCCCCTTCGCTCTCACTTGACATGCTCAGAATCCTATAGGCCTCTTCACTAGTGTACCTTTGCTTAGACATTTTGGACACTAAATTTACAGGTACCTAGTGCGACTCACGGGAAAAAGAGCGCCTGGCTGTCAGGGACTGCTTGAACCGCTACAAAAAATTTACCGACAAGTGCTAACAGATATCAGGCCTGATTCTGTGAACACTGCGGTTTTGTGTGTAATATGTATCAAGTGACAGTTATCTACTGACACTGCACTTGCCGGGGGAGAAGGGGGGGCGTAGGGGCTAAACGCAGGTGCTGGCAGGTGTTGGGGCTGATCCCGCTAACACTGCGTTTTTGGGGATACTAAAGTAATGTGAATGCTGGTATAGCGCTGATCTGATCAAAGATATTGATCCAATCAGACACTATACTAGCAATGAAGGTTTAGCGTGCAAGTAAGCGTGTTCCTGGCAATCAAGGGGTCAAATGTGATTATCTGTGTACTAGCGGGCAAACTGGTGCTATCTGGGAGGGGCACTAACACTATTGGAAGTCGCTAGCGACACTGATACAGTGATCAGTAAAAATTGGTTCACTGAGCAGTGACACTGGTGACAGGGCAGTGAAGGGGTCAACTCAGGGGGGAGGGGGGGGGGGCGATCAAGGGGTTAGACGGGATCACTGGTGTATTAGCGGGCAATCTGGCGCTATCTGGGAGGGGCGCTAACACTAACGGAAGTCGCCAGCGACACTGATACAGTGATCAGTAAAAATTGGTTCACTGATCAGTGACACTGGTGACAGGGCAGTGAAGGGGTCAACTCGGGGAGGGGGGGGGGGGGGCGATCAAGGGGTTAGACGGGACTACTGGTGTATTAGCGGGCAATCTGGCGCTATCTGGGAGGGGCGCTAACACTAACGGAAGTCGCCAGCGACACTAATACAGTGATCAGTAAAAATTGGTTCACTGATCAGTGACACTGGTGAGAGGGCAGTGAAGGGGTCAACTCAGGGGGGAGGGGGGGGGGCGATCAAGGGGTTAGACGGGATCACTGGTGTATTAGCGGGCAATCTGGCGCTATCTGGGAGGGGCGCTAACACTAACGGAAGTCGCCAGCGACACTGATACAGTGATCAGTAAAAATTGGTTCACTGATCAGTGACACTGGTGACAGGGCAGTGAAGGGGTCAACTCGGGGAGGGGGGGGGGCGATCAAGGGGTTAGACGGGACTACAGGTGTATTAGCGGGCAATCTGGCGCTATCTGGGAGGGGCGCTAACACTAACGGAAGTCGCCAGCGACACTAATACAGTGATCAGTAAAAATTGGTTCACTGATCAGTGACACTGGTGAGAGGGCAGTGAAGGGGTCAACTCAGGGGGGGGGGGCGATCAAGGGGTTAGACGGGACTACTGGTGTATTAGTGGGCAATCTGGCGCTATCTGGGAGGGGCGCTAACACTATCGGAAGTCGCCAGCGACACTGATACAGTGATCAGTAAAAATCGCTTCACTGATCAGTGACACTGGTGACAGGGCAGTTAAGGGGTTAACTGGGGGGGTGGGGGGGGAAATTAAGGGGTTAAATGGCTTTATTGGTGTACTGGGGGGCAAACTGGCGCTATCTGGGAGGGGCGCTAGCACTATTGGAAGTCGCCAGCGACACTGATACAGTGATCAATAAAAATCGCTTCACTGATCAGGTACACTGGTGACAGGGCAGTGAAGGGTTAACTGGGGGGGGGCAATCAGGGGGTTAAATGTGTCCTAGAGTGTGTTCTAACTGTTAGTGTAGTGTTTTACTCACGTTTAAATGTCTCTTCTTCTCTGTCTGGAACGGAATGTGTCCAGGGAGAGAAGAATGACATCATATCCTGCCCTGTGTAAATATCAACACAGGACAGGATAGGACAGGGACCGATCATCCGATTTCAGCCAGAAATCACTGGCTGAAATCTAATGATTGATCCCTCCTGGATCGAATCGGATCACCCGCGGGTCGGCGGGCGCGCGCGCGCGCGCCCCCTGCCCGCGAAAGTGTCGGGAGCGCGGAACCCGTTTTTAAACGTGGTTTTGCGCTCCACTGCCGCCCTGCACACGTATAAACACAGTGGCAGGGCGGCAAGCGGTTAAGTGATTTTTGATAATGATTATTGTTCATCTGTATATTTTATGGGATTTTAATATATATTTTATTTATAGTATCCTGGTAGATATTAGTGATTTATTAATTAATAGTGATTATGTTTATGTTGTGAACCTTTGGTATGGGTGTCTGTATGGCTGATAGGTTCCCTCCCTAATAGGTTCCATTTTATTCATCTTATTAGGGTTTAATAAATGTGAGTTAGAGAATAGTTTTAATAAATTTTATTAATAAAAAAACTTTTTTTTTAGATATATATGTATAATTATAATTTTAGTACTTTAGTGAGCCTTTATATGAGGATTTTTAATCTATATGCTCTATTTAATTTTATCCACTAGATGGCTCACTTTCATTTGTAAGGGTACTCTCCACCTAAGAATGCTTTTATTTAATAAAAATATATTTTTTTGGAGTATTATATATTTTGTCTATGTACTCCTATTTATAATTTGATTTTATTCCCCCTGGAGTATTCTAGTCACATGCACTTTAGCGCTGATAACATCTATTGAGTGTAGGAGATACTGACTTTTAAATATGGGTATCAGAGGTATTATTCCTCCTTATACAGGTCAGTGTCTGCAGGCATGAGCGGATAACTGGCTCCTTTAAAATGGTCGCCGGAGATCCGCCTCCGGGTGATTATTGGTGCAAACTCTCCTACATAACGAAGTTCTGTCCTTTATGGGCGTTACCCTGATGAAGTCACGTGCTGAGCGTGACGCAACGCGTCGGTACATGGGGAGGAGCTTCCGTTAACGTGGTGACGTCATTTCCGGCGTGGGGGCCATATTGGATCACCCTGTGTATTACCCATGCAGTACACCCATAGCATGTGGTAGGAGGCTGGATTATTCGTTATTAATGTGAGTGGAACTCTATTTTTATCTATCTATCTATCGCTTAATAAAACTGGTTGCACTATGGAGGGTCTCTGTTTGTGTTTCATTATGACCCTGGGAGGAGCTGGCTGCTAATCTGGTGGATGCTGGAGGTGGAAGGCGATACCCAGAGAGGAATCCATTCTGATAGGATCGTTTGATCCTTAAAGCGTGCTGGCCCTTTGGGGTCTAAGTAAGGAGGTGAGGGGGCATTTTGGCCATTAAAGGATTGGCACGTGTGAATCACGCACACTGCACATTACTTTTGCATGAAGAGTGGAGTGTGAAGACCACCATAAAGCATTGCATCATCATTATTATTATCAATTGTTTGGACTTTTCTTGCAACTGAATATTGGTTCACCTTTTTTGAGTCAATCATGACATTAGTAATGTGTAGTATGAAGAGTTAAATGTACTGGCACTGGAAACTAATGCTTTAGTGACCTTGGCAGTTAATTTACCCCTTTATGAATGAGGTTAATAAACATTGCCACTGGCCACTAATGCAGCATAAAGTGGTTCATCGACACTGCCACTGCCCACCAATAAGAAGAGTAGTTTAAAACACTACTACTGACCAACAGTGCAAAAAGGTTAAAGTAGAATTCCAGCCTAAACTAACTAGCATAAAGAACGCTCCCTCTGCTCTCCTAACACCTATTCATTAACCCACCAGCTCAAGCCAGTGGACTATACAGAGGCAGCACCAACAATGACTTTTATTACAGAAGCATCAAAAACAACATGATACTTGTAATCGGGGTACATCTCACCCTGTACTGCGACGCAGCGCACCACATTGCAATACAGTTCCAAGCATACGATAAATACATTCAGAAATAAATACATTCGCTCAGCGGTATGATGCCTGACGTGATGTGCGTGGAGGATGAACCCCCAGACCAACACGTCATGCATAACGCCGCTTACCCTGAAACCATAGCATCCTGATACACAGTACATTTTTCTAACATTACTAAGTCATGCAAAAACGAAAGCCGGAGTTTAGGATCTACAATATGCATCGGGTGTGTGGGGGGGAGGGGAGAAAAGGGGGAAACACAGGCCCGAAGCTTTATTGAAGGGACAAAGACACGCAAGGGGGCGTAGGGGGAAGGGGAGATCTTCAGACGTCCTCTTCCTCCTTAAAGTCCATCAAGGTATAGTCTCTGAGCAGACTGAGGATCAGTCTGCGACAGTCCTCAATGGACATCCTCTCCCGCTGGTGGATGAGGCGCTTCCTGGCGCACCATAAAGCGTCCTTAAAGCAACACAGCACCCGCCAGGCGCCGTCAATGTCCTCCAGAGAAAAAGTTCCACAGAACAGTCCATTCAACACCCCAAAGTGAGTGATGGCTGTCTGTGGTACAAAGTCTTTGAGTTCAGGTTCCAGGGCCCCCAACAGGGCCTGAGCAAATGAGCACTCCCAGAAAACGTGGTGAGACGTTTCCTCATGGATGATGCAGAAGGGGCAGTGTCTGTATCTGCTCAGGTTCCTGGCATGCATAAATGTCCTGAGAGGCAACCCCCCTTGGATTGCCATCCATGCCAGGTCTTTGTGCCTGTTGGTGAGAATGTTTGAAGAAACATTCCTCCAGACCACCTTGCAGGTGTCTGAAGGCAGGCCTGGAACCGACTCCAAAATGTCGCTTGCTCTGATGAGCTTGTAAATGGTCTTTGGTTTCCACAAGTCAGGCTTGACTCCCTGCAGCCCCTGCTCCTTGATGAACTTGAAGGTATCCAAGTAGCACCAAGGGGCATCCCAGTTGTAGGGGATTGAACTGTCCCAATTGTCCCATCCGAGGGACCTCCAGAGAGGCAACAAGAAGAAGCGAGACATTGCGTTCCCGCCAGAGTCCATAATCCTTTTGGGCAAAGTTCTGCGGATGCAGTTGCAAGCAAAGAACACCCTCAGTTGGGTGGCGATGTCAGGCACGCCCTTACCGCCCTTGAGGGGTTCCTTGAACATGACTGCCCGCTTCACTCTGTCCATCTTGGAGCCCCAGATGAAGTGAAACACCGCCCTGGTGATGGCCTTACAGGTGTTGACCCGTGGGGGCCAGGCCTGGGCGAGGTACTGCAACACAGGGAGAATCTCGCTGCGGAGTACCAGTGTCTTCCCTTCGATGGTGAGGTCTCTGAGGCTCCAAAGTCCAAATTTCTGCCGCATTTTAGCCAGTCTCTCCTCCCAAGACTTCAGAGCTGCGCCCTCGGCACCAAACCAAACTCCCAAAATTTTCATGAAGTCTGTCTTGATGCCAAAGGGCATGGATGCAGAAGAAGGCAGGAACCACTTTCCGAAGAGCATGACTTCCGACTTCCCGCAGTTGACCTTTGCCCCCGAAGCTTGGACGAAGTCCTCGCAGGTCTGGACGAGTAGGTCGATGGAGCGCTGGTTGGCACAGAACACCGTCACGTCGTCCATGTAGAGCGAGCACTTCACTTCCCGTCTGTCTGGTCCCGGTGCGGTGATTCCCCCGATCTCTGGATTCCGTCTGATGCATTCAGCGAAGAGCTCTACTGTGACATGGAACCCTATGGGTGACATCCTAGGCTTTCCCAGCCATTGTCAAGTGTTCTCTCCTCTCCAGCTCCTGCTTAGGTTTCCTCATGCCATCCTTTTTATTGGGGTCTTGCTAGTTAATTTCTTTTATAAAAAAAGGATGCAGCACCCTGGTGATATTTAATATCTTCCCCATTGCTTAGGCAGATCTCCACCTCTCAAAGGTTGCCTATCCCTGCTCTAAGTTATCAAGACTGGAGCACAACTGATGTTTTGGCCTTAACAAGCAAAACAATTAACATAATAGGTTTCTATGGAAATTATCTCTACTTTTGCTCTAGAATTGTATGTTTCAGTTTTCCCTGTTCCTACACAGAGATAGGAAGGTTGCAACACCCCCAGTTCCTCTACACAGCTCCTGAGCTTCATTGCACCTCTTATGACAGTGCTTCTCCAATGGCACAACAATGTCCCTAAGAGCCTCACATTTTAGATTGTGCATGTCATTTAATATAGCACAATCCTTATGGGAATATGATTTTGTATCTCCCTATTCTGAATCAGGGGTCCTTGGAAGTGGGTTGTGACAGCTGGCAGCTATATGTGATCCTTCTGGTTCTATGGAATGATGAGTGGGTAGTCACATGGCTATGTGAGATGTGCACCACCATTTGTTACGACTGAGCACATCACCCTTCTGACCTAGAAATACCAAAATTCTTTTTTGTTAAATGTAGTAATCTGTTAGAAAACAAGTATGATGATTATTTTCTATAATAGCTAAAATATATTTCTACTATTATGGATGTTTTTTTCTCATAATGTCAGTAGGTCTTCTGATCTAGATAAGATTTGACCTGTTAAATGCAGTAGCTAGAATAGCATCAAATCATTGTTCTTTTGGATGGACTATGGCTCGTCAAATCAGTGATTTCACCTTATCAGCAAATGTTCTGTAACACATGGGCTGTGTAGAAGGGAGATCTGTAGTTAGGTATAAGTAGCATGAGATGAGATCTCAATTATTGGAAGAAGATTGGTAAGACGTAGTGGAAATCTATGTGACTTCAGTCATTTCATTCAAAGATAGGCTTATGAAGCCTAAGTTATACCACCAAATCTAATACACGCTCCAGTGTTCATGTAAATTTCATCTTAGACAGACTCCACTCTGTTTTTCACTCCTTGGCCAGAAGGTCGACTTCTACCCTGTCCTGTGGCTATGTCCTCGGATACAATCGTTTTGGTTACAAATATGTGGATTTCTTGAAATAGCCTTAGGTTTTCCAAATATCCAGTGTCCTAAGCTCTATCTGTTAGAGGATCTCCCAGTGAGTTCACGATCCAAGTATCATATATTTCTGTGCAAGATTATTCTGGTCACCTGGAAGAGATCCCTCCCACCAATCCTTTTAGAATGGAAGAACCCAATCAATGCAGCCCTTCCACTTTACCAACTTACCTATGCAACTAGGGGCTCTCCTAAACAATTTGAATAAATACAGGGTACCTGGACTAATTAACTTCCTACTGTTTAGTCCACATGGGATCCATATCGACCACAGTGTTATACAATAAAATTCATTTGAGTGTTTTCCAACTTTGTGACTCATAAAAGGGTTTCAGTTTGAAGGCGTATGCAATGTACACTGCTCGAAAAAATTAAAGGAACACTTTTTAATCAGAATATAGCATCAAGTCAATTAAACTCCTGGAATATTGATCTGGTCAGTTAAGTAGCAGAGGGGGTTGGTAATCAGTTTCAGTTCCTTTGGTGTTAATGAAATTAACAACAGGTGCACTAGATGGGCAACAATGAGATGACCCCCAAAAGAGGAATGGTTTTACAGGTGGAGGCCACTGACATTTTTTCCCTACTCATCTTTCTGTTTTTCACTAGCTTTGCATTTGGCTAGGGTCAGTGTCACTACTAGTAACATGAGGCGATACTTGGACCCTACAGAGGTTGCACAGGCAGTCTAACTCCTCCAGGATGGCACATCAATATGTGCCATTGCCAGAAGGTTTGTTGTGTTTCCCAGCACAGTCTCAAGAGCATGAAGGAGATTCAAGAGACAGGCAGTTACTCTGGGAGAGCTGGAGAGGGCCATAGAAGGTCCTTATCCCATCAGCAAGACTGGTATCTGCTCCTTTGTGCAAGGAGGAACAGGATGAGCACTGCCATAGCCCTACAAAATGACCTCCTGGTGTGAACGTCTCTGTCCAAATAATCAGAAACAGACTTATGAGGGTGGCCTGAGGGCCCGACATCCTTTAGGGGGCCCTGTGCTTACTGGCTTATTACCTGGCACCACAGAGCTTGATTAGCAGGCCCGCCACTGGCACTCTGTGCTTTTCGCAGATGAGAGCAGGTTCACCTTTAAGGTTTCTTAGCTGTTGCTCGGAAAGTCAAAGTTTCAGCTCCCTCCATAAATTTTCTATAAGATTAAGGTCTAGAGACTAGCTAGGCCACTCCATGACTTTAATGTGCTTCTTCTTGAGCCACTCCTTTGTTGCCTTGGTGGTATGATTTGGGTCATTGTTATGCTGGAAGACTTATCGTCAGTGGTCTGGATGATGGAAGAAGGTTCTATAATACATGGCCCTGTCCATTGGCTCCTCAATGTGGAAAAGTCAGTCTGTAGCTTTAGTAGAAAAACAACCCCAAAGCATAATGTTACCACCTCCATGCTTGATTGTAGGGAAGGTGTTCTTCGGGTCATAGTCAGCATTTTTCTTCCTCTAAACACAGTGAGTCAACTTAGTGTCAAAGAGCTCAATTTTGATCTCATCTGACCAAAGCACTTTCTTTAAATCCTTCTCTGAATCATTTAGATGTTCATTGGCAAACTTCAGATGGGCCTGTACATGTGCCTTCTTGAGTAGGGACCTTGTAGACACTGCAGGATTTCAATCCATGGCGGCATCTTGGTTTGTTTTGTAACTGTGGCTCCAACTGCCTTGAGATCATTCACAAGCTCCTCCCATGTAGTTCTGGGCTGATCCCTCACTTTTCTCATGATCATCCTTACCCCATGAGGCGAAATCTTGAATGGAGCTCCAGACCGAGGGCGATTGATGTTTATTTTGTATTTCTTCAATTTGCAAATTATCACTCCCAACAGTTGTCTCTTTCTCACCAAGTTTCTTGCTGATGGTCTAGTTGCCCATTCCAGCCTTGTGCAGGTCTACACTCTGATGTCCTTTGACAGCTCTTTAGTCTTGATCATGAAGAGGAGGAACAAAAATGTTCTGTAGACAGGTGTCTTTTATACACATAATGAGTTATTGTTAGGAGTATCTTCTTAAATTGACAGGAGTAATCTGTGTACCACATCAGCACATATCCAAGCTGTGGGAGCCAGAATTATTGTTGGTTGGTAGGGGATCAAATACTTACTGTATACACACACACTTCAATAAGTGTGATAATACTACAATTTTTTATTTTTTTTTTATTTCAATAAATTTTTATTGAGAGTTTTGGAAACATAACAAATGATGTTATACAGTTCAACAGGAAATGTCGTAATACAATATAGACAAGAGAGTTCTATCCCTCCAGTTATTGGGGGATGTGGTAGGGTTTTATAAGACAACATAATCAGATAATACTACAATTTTTAAGAAGTAGATGGTTGGATGTATCAGTTGTTGGATTATTCCACGCTTTGCCAGATTCATCTGTCCATAACCACAGGTAATCGCTGGGTGTGTAGATACATGCCAATAGCAGCGGACAGCTGCAGCACCTATCAGCCTATGATTGCTTTGTATAGGCTGAGCAGCCACAGCTGTTTGCACACGCCTGTGATTTCATCCACAAGAATCTGCAAGTGAGAAAGGCGTCTCATATTTCTCCTGTATTCACCTTTGCTTCTTTGCAATTAAAGGAGTAGCACTCACCCCCCTAAAAGGCCTGCTGAGTAGTCCCAAGGTTCTTTTCCCAAACAAGTCTATCAGCGGCCAGGCACACAGTCTCAGTCAGTCTTCTGGCTCAATGAATAGTCTAAGGGTATCCTTTGTTAATGCTTTATTAGAAGTGGAACTTGGACAGGGTGCAGGGCAACTGTGGGGTATAACAGTCCTTGCAGCAGCAACTAAGGGACCGAGCTACACTAGAACACCATAGAAAATGTGAGCAAGAACTGGCACCGATGTTCAAGGGATAGTGGCAGCACAGTCACTAAGATTTTACACACAGGTTTGTACTCACAATTGTCCCTGAAAACTTGGATGCCTCCTTCGAAAACCAGCCAAACATTTCTCCCGTGATCTCTCCAGACCAGATCCCCAGTGAAATCCTTCAATTAGTTCCAGTAGAATAGGCCCTCCAGCTCTAACACAGCTGGGACTTTGATGAGCACTAGAACAGGCCCCTCAGCTTTAGCATAGCTGAGACCTCAATGAGCATGGTAAGAAGCACAGCTGGATTGCCCAGACGTGCAGCAGACTCCCAGGCTGGGAACTTATCCTGAGCAAGAACCTCCCTGAGCCTGGTCTCAAACGGTTTAGTCATTCCCCCAGTCACCTACTGGGTACCAGGGATTGGCTGGGACCACATAAAAATTCAGGCTTTGAATTTTACTCTCCCAGCCCACTACATTCCAGACACATCTAGAAGGCAGGAGGAAGCAGCCAAACCCACAGCCTGTGAAACCCAGAACAGCCCAAAGTCATCACAAACTGCACCATTGATTAAAGGGGAGCCAAGAGAACTAAATTTAAATAACCTAATTAGTGACCTGTCTACAGTAGGTGAGTGCTACAAAGGCCAAAACTAATTAACCGCTTGCACGCCGCACTATAGCAGAAATACTGCCATAGGGCGGCAGTGCTGTGCAAAATCAGCGACCTCAGCTGTTGATCACTGGGTCCCAGCCGGTCATTCCCTGCTGGCACCTGCGATTGCCGAGTATCACTGATGGGGGAGAGGTTTGTATGTAAACAATACAGATTTCTCCCCTGTCAGCTCTTGCACTCTGCTTCGTATTGCTCTGCATAGCAAAGCAATGTGCTTACACAATAAAACACACACACAGTACACAGTAAAACAGCACATAGTTAACCCTTTGAGCGCCCCAGATGTTAACCCTTTCCTGCCGAGTGTCATTAGTACAGTGTCAGTGATTTTTATTAGCCCTGATCACTGTATTAGTGTCATTGGGATGTCAGTGGTAGTTAGTTCCCCCCAGTGTCAGAATGCCCACCGCAGTCCCGCTATAAGTCGCTGATCACCACCATTACCAGCTTATATATATATATATATATATATATATATATATATATATATAAACATTATATACAAATTCCAGTACATATATTTCCATTTGTAAACACTATAACTTTCACGTAAACCAATTAATTTACACATATTGGGATTTTTTTTCAGCAAAGACATGAAGCAAAATACATTGGCCTAAATTTTTGCTGAAATTTGATTTTTTAAATTTGTTTACTGGACATGTTTAATAGCAAAATGTCAACAATATTGTTTTTTTTTCTCAAAATTGTCAGTCTTTTTTTGTTTATAGCGCAAAAAATAAAAAGGTGCACAGGTGATCAAATATCACCAAAAGAAAGCTCCAGTTGTGGGAAAAAAGGATATCAATTTCATTTGGGTGTAGCGTTGCATGACCGCGCAATTGTCAATTAAAGTAACGCAGTGTCGTATCGCAAAAAAATGGCCTGGTCAGGAAGGGGGTAAATTCTCTGGAGGGCAAGTGGTTGAAGGGACCCTATACCCATTAAACAAAAATAAGCTACCATGACCTCCAAGATAGGCTAACATGAACTACATTATAGCCCTTTGGAACTACTGTATACATATATGGTACATGTATAATATTAATATATATATATATATATGTGTGTATAGTACATAACCCCAATTGGACGCTTCTGAGGCAGGTATTTTACTTTGTGATAGGTTCCATTTCTGACCATGATCTCATTTTGTTTACTGTGTTATCAAAATAGGGTGTTAAAAAAAATCGATGATAAGAAATGCTAAATCAAATACAACCACTAGATGGCAGCAAATTTTCAAAACACATTTAACTATGGGACCATAAGTAAAAAGGCTCATAATTCATACTCATCATACACAACAGCTTGCAATCAATTTATAACCATGACACTCGAAATTTATAGAAACATGCAAAGAACATTTAAAAAATGAATTAAATATCAAACACCAAAAATGAATGCATGCATATATATTAGATTGTTTACTCATTAAGGGTTGGGGACTGATATATATATATATATATATATATTTTTTTTTTTTTTGTATGTGTGTGCGTGTGTGCAAAGCGCTGCACAAATTGACGAATAACATACTCCCAAGTGTGTATATATATATATATATATACAGAGCCTGCATTCAGAGTTCTTCTCAAGATTAGAATCATTTGCATGCAAATTGCTAACAACACTTGTATGTTTTTAATGTACACTACTCAAAAAAAATTAAAGGAACACTTTTTAATCAGAGTATAGCATCAAGTCAATTAAACTCCTGGGATATTGATCTGGTCAGTTAAGTAGCAGAGGGGGTTGGTAATCAGTTTGAACTGCTTTGGTGTTGAATGAAATTAACAACAGGTGCACCAGATGGGCAACAGTGAGATAATCCCCAACACAGGAATGGGTTTGCAGGTGGAGGCCACTGACATTTTTTCCCTACTCATCTTTTCTGACTTTCTTTCACTAGTTTTGCATTTGGCTAGGGTCAGTGTCACTACTGATAGCATGAGGTGAT
This sequence comes from Staurois parvus, assembly GCF_062004578.1. Lineage (NCBI taxonomy): Eukaryota > Metazoa > Chordata > Amphibia > Anura > Ranidae > Staurois > Staurois parvus. The sequence continues at coordinate 3,183,621 of NW_028318886.1, forward strand.
ACCTGGACCCTACAGAGGTTGCACAGGCTGTCCAACTCCTCCAGGATGGCACATCAATACATGCCATTGCCAGAAGTATTGCTGTGTATCCCAGCACAGCCTCAAGAGCATGGAGGAGATTCCAGGAGACAGGCAGTTACTCTAGGAGAGCTGGACAGGGCTGTAGAAGGTCCTTAATCCATCAGCAGGACCAGTATTTGCTCCTTTTTGCAAGGAGGAACAGGAACAGGATGAGCACTGCCAGAGCCCTACAAAATGACCTCCAGCAGGCCACTGGTGTGATTGTCTCTGACCAAACAATCAGAAACAGACTTCATGAGGGTGGCCTGAGGGCCTTACATCCTCTAGTGGGCCCTGTGCTCACTGCCTGGCATCACAGAGCTCAATTAGCATTCGTCATTGAGCAACAGAAGTGGCAAGTCTGCCACTGGTGGCCTGCGTCTTTCACAGATGAGAGCAGGTTCACCCTGAGCACATGTGACGGACGTGAAAGGGTTTGGAGAAGCCGTGGAGAACGTTATGGTGCCTGTATCAAACATTCAGCATGACCATTTATTTGGTGGGTCAGTGATGGTCTGGAGAGGCATGTCCTTTTGAGGTACGCGCAGGCCTCTACAGACTAGACAATAGCACCCTGACTGCCAAAAAAGGGCAGCATGTCCTTGAAATGTTGGTGTACCTACTGACTTAAGTAAACAGGCATCTTGAAAGTTCCATCGGAGTACTGGCTTTTGTGTATGTTTGAATCTGCATTGTGTCACTGTTTAGCCAAGCACCCACTCCTATAGACAGGTTAGATGAGGTTTTTGCAGTGTGCTTTGATGGACTACAAGTATGGTTAGAACCCCTGCCATGATAGTCCCTTTTGCATGGACATTTTGTCATGGGCTTGTAGCTCAATCTTGTCTTTTGGGATGACAGTAGGGCAGTATGTAGAAATCACAGAACTCCCACAGAATAATTTTGATGGTACCCCTATCAATTTCAGGAGATATACTACACCCATATGCACCACCCTCTAGTGTGCTACTAGGGTTAGTGTGGGTAAATCTATTATGGTATAATGCATGGTAATTGTGTGAGTCTGTAATTAGGTCTGGTTACTGCAGGTCAGACTGGGTGATTCAGCAGGGTGGGCCACTATCGCCTCCACCTGGTTCTGTAGGACCATGGAAGCTTCGAGAAGCCAGTGGGAGGGAGGGGTGGTGACCTAATCTACATGTTTATGGGAGCCTGGCCAATCCCAGGTTTGAAGGCCCTGGTAGTATGTGATGGCTAACCCATAAATATGAGAAAGCCATGCCAGCAGAGGAGTCGGGTGGAAAATGGAGTACTGATGGTGGTCTGGGAGGACTCCCCTAGGTCTAAAGGGGGCTAGTCCTCCAGGCTGGGCTTGGGCTGGCTCCGGAAGGTCCATTCAGCATCACGGTGTAAACATGATTATTGCCTGGGAGCAAGGAGGACAGAGTGAGTACATCAGCACTACCAGGGATTTATAAGGGGAAAGACTGTCAAATGTAGCAAGGTTTCAAAGAACAACGATGTGCTTAAACCATTATTCTTGTCCTGGGAGATCTTCAGAGCAGCCAGGAGGGCTTGTGATGTTCGCAGGCTGTGGAGCTGGGAGCAGTTCTACAGGGGAGAGAAAATACTTCTGCATGTAGTTTGCAACAATCTGTGCTAACTTTCAGAGGAGCTGAGAGTCCCTCGCCCATAGGGGGCTTTTGCTATTGATCCATGAAGACTGACTGCATTCAAAGAGAAGAACAGACCAGGATTTGTTTTTGTACATAGGAAGGAAGTTGTCCCTTTGCATTCATTCAGTCAAGTTGGGCATCCCATAATCCCTATTACCCTACCCAAGTTATTTCCCCTAATAATGTAACAAAAACCAAGCTCATGGCCCGATGCTGCTTTCACCTAGGTGAATATGTATGTTTGTTTAAAACCCTTTACTTCTCTTTGAAAGTATATGTAAACTCTAAATCTGTTTATCATTATGTTTGGCATCTTGTGTCACTGTATACAGTTTTCTAAACCAAATCAGTTTTGGTTTAGAGTTTCTGGCGATCCATTGCAATCTGACAACACAAAGCCACTTCCTCTCAATTAGAACTAAGGTTATCAGCCTGCTTATCATGCTCCATCACTTGTCTGTTGGGCTAACTATAGACAGCCCATAGGTCAACTGAAGGATCTTGCATGGTAGGCTGGCAACACTGCAGCCAATAAAAAGACAATGGCTTTGGTGGCTAAGGCGCTTCTAGGTCTTTTGGCTTGATCAAGTGACTTCTGTGTGTCGACTGAATTTTGGGGAACAGCAGGCTGGGCTTTGTGCCCTTGCTAGAGAGCGCTTTTGCATTTTGGGGCCCCCCCGGATGCTGATGGCTGGGAGTGACTGAGGTTTCTCAGTGAAGAGAAAGCTTATTTCTGCCTGCGATGGAGAGTGGCAGATATACATCAGCGGCCCACGAGGTGCGCTTTTAGAATGCAATAAAGGTGTAGGTATTGCAGATGGATGTGGAAGATGATCTGGCGAAAAAAGTTATGGAGGACCTGCTCTCCCTATATGTTGTGGATGGTAAGGAATTGCTGTATATGGCTGAGTATCAGAATCAGGAGGTTGTGGAAATTGTGTTCAAAGATCATCAAAAGCACTGCTGGTTTCAGAGAGAGTGGGATGATAAAATGGAATGCCCTGGGATAGAGAACTATAAGATTGCGTTCCTCCATAGGAGCTCCTGGAAAATGCTGACGGTTATCATATATAACCTTTTTGTTACTATTGAAGAGGTGGCAGAATTCCTGAAGATAGAATGTGAGACGGTGGAATCTGTCAACTTGATCTACAACAGTGTTGGGGTATGGTCTGGAAAGAGGTTGTATAGAGCTCGAGCACATACAACAGACCTTCCAGATTGGGCGGAATGGAGGCTTCCTGAAGTATTCAGGGATGCCAGCATACTGTTGGAAATGTGGGGAAATGGGGCATGTGACCAAAGACTGCAACCTGCTGGTGAAATGCCAGAATTGTGGTGGATTGGGACATGTGGCAGATCAGTGTGAAGCCCCTAAGGAGTGCACCCATTGTAAGGGTATGGATTACCTCTATGTGGACTGTCCAGCAAGAGTAAAAACCTTTTTAGAAAAAGTTGTGGGGATCAGGAGAGTGCAGAGAAACCTCCCTGAAGATGAGGACGTACTGCGGCAGGTGGAGGAGATGGAAAAGGAGATAGAGAAGGAGGAGAGGTGGAGTGTGGGAGAGAAATGTGGTGGTGAGGAAAAGATGAAGGTGGTGTTGGAAACTAGCATGACTGCACCAAACAGTGAAGGAGTGGAGTTGGTGAGTCTGGATGTAGTGCCGGAAAGCAGCAAATTTGTGCAAACGAAGGAATTAGAGGAAGTGGAGGTGGTGGTGGGGCCAACACAAGAGCCACTGGAGGAGCCAAGTGTGGAAATGGAGTGCCAGAAAGTGAAGGAGTGGAGACAGCAAGAAGATTTAGAGGTGGATAGTAAGATGGCGATATCTTCCAGGGTTCGGGTTCCCTGGATTCCTTCTCATGGACGGTGGACCTGGCGCAGGAGGAAGAAGAAGGAGAAGCCGTACTTTCGGATAAGGTGATGGAGAGAAAATCTCTTGATGTGAAGAAGTTTGAACCAGGGTAAGATTGCTGAAATGACGGTGTAGAAAACTGTTCCACCTTTGATGTATCTGAAGGTCGCATCTCTTAACATGAGATCAATTTTGAGTGCCAGGAGAAGAGTGGCTTTTTTGAGTTTCTTTCCAATATTCAGGCGAATATTATTTTGCTGCAAGAGTTCGGGATTCATTTTTGCTTATCTTATGAAGAGTTTGAGAAGGACTAGACCTTCGGCCTTTGATTGTGGTCTAGTGAGAACGAGACCAAGAACTCTGGAGTAAGCGTACTGGTGAAGTTGACCCAGGTGGAGGTAATCTCGGTGACTCATATCGAGCCAGGCAGAGCAATGTTCATTAAAGCTTCCTTTTTGGGGAAGGTCGTAAGAGTTTTTAATTTATATGGCTCTGTCTGGAAGAATGAACGCTTTGAGTTATTGGAAAAGATTAAGTTGTTTTTAGTTTGTTTGGAGTCAGTGGTTTTGATAAGATTTTTTAACTGCGTTTTGCAGAAGGAGGATAGAGGTGGAGACTATACATTAGACAAGTCTTCCAAACTTTTGAATGAGATCTATGAAGACCTTCATTTGTGTGATGTGTTGACAATGGTAGAGAATGAGACAAGTTTACATGGCATAGTGCAAATATGAAATCAAGGATTGTTCATTGCCTGGTATCAGAAAGTTTAAAACCAGTAAGCTGGGAGTTGCAGGAGAACTTGTTCTCAGACCACTCACTAGTGTTGGTTTGTTTAGAGGTGGAAGGATGTGTTACAGTGCAAAGAGGGTTGTGGAAACTTAATGTACTCTTGTTGGATGATGAGATGGTATGTGAGACGTTTAGGGGGTTATATGGGAAGTGGAGGGAAAGAAAAACAACTGTGTGGAAAAATGGTGGGAATGGTGTAAGAGGTGATGTAAGGATTTTTTTTGTAGAATGGGTGTTAACCAGAAGAGGGAGATGTGGAAACATTACGATGTGTTGAATGTAAGGTGGCAGGGTTTGTTAAGATTGAGAGAGTTGGGGGTGGATGTGAGTGAGGAAATGGATGAGGTGAGAAAGAAGAAGTGTAAATGGATTAATGATAGAGGGAGAGGAATTATTTACAGGGCAAACGTTGAAGCGTTTGAACAGAATGAGAGGTGTACTTGTTTTTTCTTTAAGAAGTGTGTGCAGAAAGGGTTGTAATTGGTGAAATGGATGGTTGTAAAGAGTTGAATGGGATGCTGGATAAAGTTGTTCTTTTTTATCAAAATTTATTTGGGAAAAAGGAGATTGATGCTTCCTTTTATAATGATTTGTTATATAATTTAGAACGGAAGTTGGATGTGTGTAGGTATGAGGAATTAACTGGGAGAGTGACATGTGAGGAGTTGGAGGTGACTGTTAAAAATATGGCAAAAGGGAAAACACCAGGTGGTGGTGGGTTAGGCTTGGAATTTTATTTAACCTTCTGGGAAGTGGTGAAGAATGATTTGTGTGAACTAGTGAATGCAGTGTTTGAGAGGGGTGTATTGAGTGAGTCGCAAAAGGAGGGAGTTGTGACTTTGATTTTTAAGAAGAGTGAGAGGTCAGATATTTGTAATTATAGGCCTATTACGTTGTTAAATGTTGATTACAAAATTGTTGTAAAATTGTTGGCCAATAGAATGAACAGAGTGATTAATTGTATGATTGGAGTCAAGTTTGTGCAGTGCCTGGGCGGAGTGTATGGGAAACTTTGATTTTATTAAGAGATGTGTTGAATGATGTGATAATTAGGAATCAAAAGGTTGCTTTAGTGTCTTTTGATTTTGAGAAGGCTTATGACCGGGTTAGCCATCATATCATGTTTTTAGTTTTAGAAAGAATGGGGTTTCCAGCTGAGTTTATTAGAATGTTGAATGTTTTATATAAGGTTGTGTGTTGGAGAGTGATTGTGAATGGAGCCTTGACTGGGAGAATTGGGACCCTCTCTGGGGTGAGACAGGGATGCCCTTTGTCTCCATTACTTTTCATTTGCTGTATTGAACATTTAGTGAGAGGGCTGTGTAGGGAGAAAGTGATCTGTGGAATTACAATACTGGGCTGTGGGGGGCGAGGGGTCAAGGCTTTGGCTTACAACGATGATGTAGTGGTTGTGTGTGTAGATTTGAGGGCGGTGAAGAGGGCTGTGTTTGTGGCAGAGTGTTTTTGTGGTGCTTCTGATTTTAAGATTAATTTGGATAAAAGTGTGCGCTGTGGTTTTGGTGAGTGGAATGTGTGTGAGTTATTGAACATTAAAAGTGTTAAGGACCAGATTAAAGTGTTGGGTATTATTTTTTACCAAAGGATTAGTGGGATGCAGAGCTGGGAGGAGGTTTTTGGGAAAATTCAAAAGAAAGTGTCCTTTTGGAAACTGCAGAAATTAACATTGGTGGGAAAAAACTCTTGGTTAAAATGGTTATATTGCCTTTGGTTTGGTTTATTTCCCGAAAGAGTACGTGTTTAAAAGAATAATTTAATAATTATTTTTGTTTATTTGGGGAGGGGGATGCCGGATGTGAAGTTATTCTTGAGTATAAGATATTTGGGGATGGTCGTGAGAGTGAGTGGGATGGATACTTTGGTTGGGAATATGGTGAGATATACTGGGGGAAGGTTGCTAAGGAAATATATTTGGTTGAGTAAGAGTCTGAACAAACCTTGTACTGATGTGCTAAGTTGTAATTATAAATTGCTGTATCGAGTTGTGGAGTTATATGGAGTGCGAGATTGTGATGTGAGTGAGTGAAAAAATCCGAAGAGTGTAATTCAGAAGGTAAGGAGTGACCATTGTGTTGTGCGGGAGGAAAGGTTCCAAGAGACCATATTGAAGGAAATTTTAAATATGGTGACTAACAAAAAATTAACTAACAGCCAGAAGGATCTTGGTTGGCAGGTAGTTCATGATTGTGTGCCTGTCAAACATTTCCAGCACAGAAGAGGTTTGATAAGATTGGCCCGTTGTTCAAGACATCCCTGTGCGAGTGATGAGAACGCAATGCATCTAGTTTGGAATTGCGAGTTTGCACAGGAATTCTGGAGGAAGGTGGGAGGGATGTTGAGGGTGGTGACAGGTATGGGTAGTTTGAGTTATGATAGAGTGGCATATGGAATTATTTTGGGTCTGTTTTTTGGGAAAAAAATAATGACATGGCAAATAATAAGTGCAGGAAAGGAAGTGTTATGGAAGTGTAGATGTTTGTTGGTTTGTAAAAGGGAACTAATAAGAGTGGATGATGCTTTTAAATTATTATTGTAAGAGGTGTACTTGTACAGTTTGTTGGATCTAAAGTAGAGAGGTGAGCATGCGAAGAGTGAGTGGAAGATGGGTCAGTGGAGATTTTTTAGGTAAGAGATTTATTGTGATATGATGTTGTTAAAATTTGTTGTAAGTTTGAGTGAATGCCAAATATATGATGCAACATAAGGAGTGCTACTTTGAAGTCTTTCTGGCGCTGAGCAAAATTATTGTGCTGATATTTGGAGGGAAAAAAAATCTGTTCTTATCAGTGCCCAGTAGGAGTGCTCTGCCGTCATTCTTGCTTTTAGGAATGGCTTGCTGTATAGTACCCC